>NW_009595061.1:44980-65430 GCF_000690535.1 Cariama cristata
CAGGAATGCATTCAGGCAAACCAGTCATTTTGCCTAGCCTTGTCACAGATAGATAGGTAATACAGCACCAGGTGTTGATGATTTACTAATCATGTTTTGGTTGTGAAAAATCAGATACCGTTATCAGGCAAGCGTTTACTATAATTGCAGCAGTAGCTTCATAGTCTTGATGTCTGTCCCAGAAAAGCTAAACACAGTGATGAATTTTCACAGCTTTTCACATTTCTGCAACAACTCATCTAATACACTTACAGGTATAATAAGCAACCAAGCAACTGGAATGGTTTGAAACTTGCTAACCCAGCAATTGTGGAGATCACTTCAGGCTTGTAATTGCAATTAGTTAGCCCTGATTTGATTTAGTGAATTACCATTTCCAACAGGTTACTTGTATAGTTCCTCCATCATTATTTCTATTTCTTTGTTTTTCTTTTTTTTTAACTCATCTTATATATTTCATCCTGGGAAAACTGATTCGCAACCACTGATTCACTTGAAATGTCTATTTAAAGGTGGACAGTTTCTGTTGGAGTTTGAGTTTTTTTCAAAATTTATTTTTATACTACAATTAGACACACTTAATTACTTATGGCATCTTTAGTTTTTTCAGTTTATTCATGTTTTAAAAGGAATAATGTTTCCTTGCTCCATTGAGACCTTAAGAGAGTCCTCTTTTGCATGGGTTGACCTTTTAGGGTACTATTTTGATTGTTGTGACAAAAAGCTATCTTTTCTGAAGCATCCATATTATACCTTCCACTGAAAAATAAACCCTGAAATATGTTATTTCTCTTATCCATCTGATAAGATCTTTACTGTTACCCATACATTGTACGTAAATATCAGCTCAAGCTAGCGGACCAAAAGGTATGTGGACTGTAGCAGTCTTTTAGAAATTCAAATGTGGCTTTAAAATAGTTTTGAAATGCAGAGTCTCACCTTGGATCTAAAACATGTCATCTTCCACCTGTAAGCCCGAGTAATTCCACTGTTTGGATGTCTGTTTTACTCTTTGAGGCATTTAAATAGACAGCTAATTTAAGTCAAATGCCCTTCTAAGTTGCAAAAAACACAATGTCTCACTAACTTATCTCTTGGAGTCATGAAGGAATAAAATGGGTGATTGGATGAAGCTCATTCTTAATGCTTATTGAAGGAAGGATTATGGATCCGCCTGATCTATTTCTTTGTTGCTAACATCCATTTCTGAGTATATGCTAGATAAGTTTTCTCAATAAACCCAGCAGTAAAGCATCAGAATTTTTGTTTAATATAACAATATATACAAAGCTTGATTTGTTTAAAGAAATAAGCTGGTTTTTAAAAGTTCAGATTTTATTTTTATGTTGTTAATGACAGTGTGGTTGCATTTTGCTGATCTAGAGCTCTGTGTATATGTGAAATTATTCAGAGTAATTACACATTTTTAGTTACCCATCTTGCTCTGTAAGAGCTAGTGATTTGACTCCTGCAGTCCCCAATCATTTGAGTAGCAGTAAAAGTAACATCAATGTAAAGTGTTTCAGAGGGGAATCCACTTGGGTTTCAGCAGTGATAAAGGGAGAAAGTTTCAGAGTAAAATGCTAGTTGCCGTTAAGAACAGAATTTCACTGCAGATTACAGTGAGCAATAAATTCCCTCAAATAGTTTATCTGATGTTATTTTTCTTTATAAGGTGAAACTAGTTACAGTAATTATATTACATGTTGTAAATTTATGTTTACATGTTTTATAAAGGATGAAATATGGGACAACTTTTCCTTCCTATAATCTTCAGAGTGAGACTCTGCCTACTATGGGAGGGTAGACAGAGTCTGACTCTTTCAATGTTAATGAAACAATGACCAGAGTGAATACAGATGAAGTCAAAGATGGAAGGAACTTTAGCTTAACTTCTATATCTTAATCTATAAATGTGCATTTAAATTAAAATAACTCATTGGAAAAATATAAATAGAGAAAAAGACTAACATGGGATGATGTGGCTCTTAATTCTGGACTTGATTACAAGCATGACTGTCATCAAATGCTCTTTTTCAAAGGCAAGAGAGGTTATAGTTAAGCCCTGTAACCTACTTATCTGATTGTGTGGAACAGAAACTGTCTAATAAGATGCTACCATATACTTTACATTTCCATGTTACATGGAGGTTAAATGGAGAAGTGTCTTTTCAGTTCCCAGTTTAGGAGCAGGAGACATAAAGTCCTAGTGGAGGAGAAAGGAGATGGGTAAAGGAGTGGTAGATCCTCTTCTGTGTGAGCTGTATGCCCTGCCCTGCACTGCACCAAACAATTCTGTTCCTCTTCTCCTTCACCAGGACACTGAGAGAGAGGGGTACCACCAGAATAACAATTTGAGATTTTTAAGATGAGAAATTATCTTCTTCCTCAGCTCAGGACAGGGCTTCAAGTAAGAAGGCAGTGGTTATAGAAAATTTTGAAGACTGCTTGCAAGAACAAAAATAGTACCTTAGAAGGACCAGAATAATTACTTGTCTTGTTCCAATCCCTTGGTCTGCTCTGACACATATATTTATGAGTTGGAGGAAAACATTTTTTCTACTCATCAACTTTTGCCCAAGATCAATAGAATTTACAATTTTGTCTTAAATACATTTAACATCCGTTGATTTTTTTTTTTTCATCTTCACACAAGTGTATCTGTTGAAATGTGTTTCCCAACTGAAGTAATCAAAACTGCAAGTGGGTTAGGCCTGCCATTACTCAAGGCTTAGGTCTACGTCACTGATCCAGCTGGCAAAAAAGCATTCTGCCTTGGCACTTCCATTTATCATTGAATATCACTGAAGTAGAGAATAATCATGGGGTGTGGGTGTAGGAATTTCACCTGCTCTAACTGATCAGTTTTGCCAATAAAAATCAGGATATTTCTTGCCATCTGAGGTTGTCCCTGGCTGGTCCTCTGTGTTACACTGCCTATCGGAGAAGTTCATTGTGTCTTGTCAGAAGTTACAGAACGTTTTAAGAAGTTGAAAAATATTTTGTCTGCACTTTTTCAAAAATCTAAAGAGATTATTGAGACTCACTTTCAGTGGGATCTGGACTCTTCTATTCACTTGATGTCTTAAAGAATACTGCAAGTATATTTTTCTTCTTTTTTTAAATGCATGTGAAACTTTGCTTTTATTGATAAATATATTTGCAGGAAGACAGGAATTTATGTTGCGTACTTCATTCACTCCTGCTGCCTTTTCCTCTCTGAAAGTCATAATCCTCTAAATGTGAATCCAGACTTCTCCACTGCTAATTGTGATGTGGCAGACAGAGGATTATGACTCTCAGTGAGGAATAAGCAGCTGGAACAGATGAACGCTTATAAAACAAAAGTCATCTTTGCATGAAAACGTATCGCTTATTTTCTTTTCCATTTGCTTTTCTAAAGAAAAAAGAGGGGGGGAAATGCAAAAAGGGAAAAATGTGCGTCTCCTCACAGAGAGAGGATATGATTATAAATTGAAGGATCTTACTGGCTTTAATACAAAAGATGTTAGAGTACTGGTTCCCATGGCAGAACACTCACAAGGGACAGAGAATGTCCAGTACTTGAATGATATCTTTGCATGGTTCAGGACATCAGCTTCTATAACCATCTAAGGCTTCAGACACAGTTCACCAGTCAGAATTGACTGAACTGTATTTGTTAAGTAATGTTCCAAACTGTATTCGATAACTTCAGCCATTTCATCATTCTGCTTTTATATACTGAACACAACCATAGCTCAAAGGAACATGAACAGAAATACAAGTTTTAAAAAACATCCACCTTCATATCTGCCAACTCATTATACAGTCCATGAAGAAGCGTTTCAAAGCTGTGATATGCCTGAGTTCCATTTTATTCTGTGCAATAAGGAAATCTGTTTCTCATGTGCTTTCTCACTGCATCCATTAAACAAACTGGTGTTGTACAGAGGAAATAAAGGAAGCTGAATCAGGGCCAGTCTTTTCAGGAATGTATTTCGGTAGTGAGTTCATTTGTAAATTACTCAGGTCAGAGTTGAGAAGTGTAATGAAACCACAATTGTCTCTTTCTACTCAAAACTAGTTACTATATACTTGTCCAGGGAGTTGCTTTACCCTTGATAGAATGTCAGGGTACATATTGTCTATAAAATGAGTTTCATTCATATGAATTTCAGCTAACACTACCTCTTGCAGGGACCTACAGCTGATGTCCCTAGAAATATCTTCTTTATTGCTCTTTTTAATGACGTTTAGGATAATTTTTGATCTCTAGTTCCCAGTGCTGCTCAAATCAGAAGCTTGTATATCTGGATATACTGGGCTATAACCTACTTTTTTTCCAAAAAGGAGGGGATTTTTGAGTTTGCAACCAAATCCTGCAATACCTTTTAGAGGAGGGTAGAGGAAAGAGCAAGCATTCGCTGCATACAGTAGCTTTCAATAGCTTAGACCTCTTCCCCTTCTGCTGTCTCTTCCTTTTCAGTAAAAGAAATGCAAAGTATCTTCTGCCTCTTCAAATGCAAGAAGCTGGAGGGCTCCCTCTTTCATCTTTGAGGAGAGGGTCAGAAAGAAGAATGATACAAAACCTTCCCTGGAAGTCTGTTAGTGACAAATAACTGCCTTCCATATGCAGAGAAATGCAATACAAAATAAGGACGCAGAATGGCATGAAGTATAAAATGTGTAAGGCAGAATTTGGAGAGGTCTGACAGACATGTCAGCAAATTGGTGTAAGTTATAGTGTTTTGCTTTAGCTTATAGTCTCAGAGCTGGATTCACCTCTTGCCAGTAATGAGCTTGGCAAAGGGACTAAGGAATTAGGCACAGTGGCTGCTTTTGGCTGTCAACAGCCTATTTTAGGAGTCAGAAATACATGGAGCATGAAAAATGACCCAACAGGACATGGACCAAGAATCTGCCTGGCATGTCCCCTTTTTACAACTCGGATAAGATAACTCAGGGAGTCATAGAGGTTTTGTGAGTCCCTTGGGCTAAATTAAAGTGAAACCACACCAAACGATCGTTTTATTTAAGGTAAAAGCAACCGGAACTTGAAAAGCACAATGGTAGGCGGCATGGGTTCTGTTAACATATTTATGAAAAAGGAAAGAGAAGAAAGAGAAAGAGAAACAAAACGATAGAGATATCACCACCCTTGGATCCCACGATGTTGATGACTACGACGGACGCAGTAATCCTCTGGGGGCTTGCATGCACACATGGCTCCTGCGACTTGTGCCTTTTATAGTCTAAATGCCTCCCTTTTGATCACGCCAGTCACACTCCTCCAGGACTTACACAACTCTTGATCATCTGCACATGTGCCGCTGGGATTGGTCATGAGGGGTCTTAAGCCCCTATGACCTCTGGCCATGCAGGGCATGCTGCGCCAATCAGAACATGGAGCTGCTCACCCTCCGGCACACCCACCCCTCTCCCAGTCCTGTGTTAGCCCACTTCTAGTTGCTGGTCTGAACTTGGTTTGCAACAATGTTTGAGGCATCCGCATGTATTAACCCTTTCAGTCACTTACACCCCTATACAGAAACCTTCCCAGGTGGCAATGAGCCGTGGTGGCCATTCTAAGCGCAAAAAGATTTTGTGAGATTTTTAGGAGATTCAGTATGGATCAAGCCCAGAGGGCTCAGTTCTCTTTACGCTTATTTCGGGTTATAATCTTTGTAATTTCTATTGTCATTTTTTAGTAGGAAAAAAAAATTAATGGAGACCAGGAAAAGAAGTGATTGTAGCAAATTATGTAGCTTTATACTGTGAAGAAGCTGCTGTCTTTCTTGTATTCTCCATTTGGTAAGTCCTCATTGCACACTCTCACCTTTAGTTCCTGAGCACTTAGGTTACATTCTGGACATTTAATTACTACAATTAGTAAGGCCAGCAGCTCCTGGTACACCATACTTATCCAGAAGTGACATGCCTCATTTGTGAACTCGGCCTGTAAACTGAAACTTGTCAGCTCTTAAATATTGTTAGCAAGAACTTGACATCATTTGCAAATGTTTACAAACTACAGTGTACTAACTCCTTGGAACAAGATCTAGAATTCTGTTTGCATTTTTAAAATCCCTAAAGAAGGGGGCTCTTGTCCAACAATATGGTCCTCATGACTCCTGAAAAACAAATAACAAATATTAGAATAACATGAGAATCACAGATAAAGTCCCCCAAAAATCTTGCTTTTCCCCTGTTTTGCAGGTGGGAAGGCACTAGGCCCTCCAATGCTACCCCTAGCCTTTCCCGAGCTCAGGCAAGATGCTGTTTTAGTTAAAATTCCATCATGCCTTGTTCCTTGTTTATTTTTCCCTATCATTTCGCAACACTGCTTTTGGCAGATGGAAATGACTCTGACAAAAAGCCAGGTGCATGCACTGGCAGCTTCCCTGCTAAAAGGGATTTAGTCAGATGTTCCTTCCACCTGTGAATTGGCTGCCCAGTCTCAGCCAGCTCCTATGAATGTAATTATTGTGCTCTATTTCAAAAAGCCGAAACAAGTTCAAGTTGGTTCTGTCAAAAAAATCTGATAGCATTACAATTTCTCTCTATTTTCAGGGCTTCATTGACAATGAAATAATTTCTCTGACCACCAGTTTCATTTGGAGTTTGAGGGCATATCCTGATTTGAGGATCCATAAAGTTACTTCAGATTTACACCAAAGTAATTGCAATCAGTTTCTATTCTGTACTTTTTAAATGATAAACAGATATTTATATTCACTTCTTTAACTCTGTTCCCAAACAGTAAAATCCCCTGTCTTTTCTGTGAAGAGATAAGTCATATTCAGGCAGTAATGAGAGACTGTGTGTATGCACGGCTTCACGTGGAGCTCTGCTACCTGGAGGGAAAGCTGCCAGTATGTGGCTTGCATGGGATTTTAAGATCCTCAGGCTTTGAGATGTCCCTTTTATGAGGAGTGAATCCATTTTCTCAAAAGGACAAATCAAAGCAAGATTTATTCCTTTCCCTGCATTTTTTATCCTGACATGAAGAGGCCCATTAAGCAGCACGAAAACTTCAAAATGAAATAAAGTTCTACACTAAAATATTTTTTAAAAAATTCAGGGAGAGAAATGTGAGACAGATTCCTCATTAATGGACCGAAGCATAAGACTTTGTACATAGCAACAATGCAAACAGCATAGCCCTCTTTATCATTGATCAAAGGCACTTGGGTAGAAGCACCAGTCTTCACACAAATGTCCTCCAAGACAGATTTGTGGGAGTTACAAATTGAGAGCAGAAAAAAGCAGCAGCCCAGTGTGAACGAAGAAAACTCACAGCCAAAGCACTAGGCAAACTGCCTAGGGCGAGGCTTTTCTGATGGCTGGTTGCCCAGTCTTGTGTGAAGAGAGATGGAGTCCTGATCCTACTCAGATTCCCGAGATAAAAAGCCAAATAAGACCACAGTGTTCACTGAGTTGTGTGATACAGACTGTAGAACTTCCTTGAATTAAATCCCATTCAAGTTACTGTGTAATACTTAGAAAAAATGGCCAGACTTGTTTTTAAACCCTGCAGCCATAATATAACAACTACCACAGTGTTTCGGGTGTTCCAGTACCCAATTTTCTGCAATCTAGGTGATATGCATCTTGTCCAATCTATTGTAGTCTCATTTTGTGCAGCTTCACATTTCAGCTATAAATATATATATTTTTTGTCTACTAGAGTGTAAAGTAGGTTCCATACTTTTCCAAATGTTGTCCAAGTAAGATTTTTTTAAACTAACCAAACCAGGTTTTTTTGTGGAGGATAAATTAAATACATTTAGGTCTCTGTCTTTTGTGGAAAGTCATGGTTCGCAGTTCTTTAATCATTTCCATGATGACACCTTGAAGTCTTTCAGTGCATAAATATCTGTGCCTGTTCTGTGAGTTACCTCCAAATTTCACCAACACTGTCTTTCAGACTTGCTGTAAAGTCATTGGTAAACATCGTCAAAAGTGTAATGTCATGATCACATTATCAACTTACAAATGGTTTGAATTTTTACAGTCATATTTTCATGCTATTAAGCTATTTGTCATGAAGACTGTGTGATACTCTAATTTGTGATCAAAGTATGGTCTGAAATTGAGTCAACTTTTCAAAGAACTCAATGTTTACTGTACATAAAGAATTTCAAAAGTATTTTTTATTACTTTATATTTGTAGCATTGTTTATATTATTCAAACATTTTTGAAAATTTAGGGCATACTGTTCACAAGCTGATGTTGATTATACAGATAGATTACATGGAGAAATAACAGAAGCATTTTATATAGAGACAAGCAAGGAAGGTGTTTGTGTTTTTTTCTCCTTTCAGTTTCTTTCATCTTTGATTTTTATTAGTGTAGAGGGTTGTCCTGAGGTAATTGTGCAGTAGCAATACGTATGGGTAAGCAAAGATGAAAAAATGGAGTCACTCCAGGTGTAATAGCCATAATCAGTGGAAAACGAAAACATGAAAACAAACATACATCCAAAATGCATGAGCCTGTGTTCTGCACTGTGTACTTCAGGCCAATGGATCTGCTATTTGGTCTGAGTCAGTGCAAAGACTATGATTAAAATTTCAGGCTTATGAGTACCCAAAGATATATTTTTAAAAAAAATCATTTAAAAAATAAAAAAGGGCATAAGGTTATACCTGATAACTCTTCCCTACTGTGCAAAGACGTGCATGTGGCACTAATAGGAAATAAGTTGCTTAATGGCCTGGAAGTAAAAGGGATTGTTTATGATTTTGCCATTGGAATAGCTATCTGAGCACTTTTTCCTGTTCTGACATACGAATAAATTGCTTAACCCTCTATGCCTCACTTTCCTTATATTTTTTTTAACTGAGGATAGTTGACTTTTGTTTTATCTCAGAAATAAGATAATGCAATTCAGAAATTGTTTCAAAGCTCATTGCTTTCCTTTTTAAAGGTAACTTTCACATATATGTGGAAGTATTATGTCCATCTGGTCAGCTAAGAGTGTTCACAGCTAAACAAGGTTTTCTCTCTAGCAAGAAAAATTAAACATTAAAACCATTGTTGTCAGCAACTCAGTCCAAAGTGACTCATCTCTGCAGCAGAGAACAGAAGCAATATCAGAATTAACCAACTAGGGATACGGCTTTTGCAATATTCACTGGTCAACACAGATCTAAAACTTGACTCGGATTTCTGCTAATATACTTGTTGTTCATAAGTATTCGTCCAGGAATTTGCATGAACAAATGTCAGCCTGTGGGATATTTGTGAACTGTTCACTTTGACTATTTGCTATGTGATTGGTTAATTTGCCTATCTGGCTACATGACTGAAACGTTTTAAACAGGTGAATATGTGATGAAGAGCAAGCAGTAAACACTACACCTCCCCATGTGTATGTGCAGATGAAACAATAACTGCATTAAAATGCGCTAAACTTTTGGAAAATTGTGACATCTCTGTGAGTACTTGGTACCTCATCTTCATCCTTTCATGCATTGAACAGTACAACACAGTAACATGGAGACAAATTTATTTTACTTGATAGAGTAACAGTTACATGGATTCCCATCAAACTGCCAAGTAATAGCAACCTGAAATTCTGCATGAAAAGTAATGGGAAACCTCCCACTCACTGCAACGGGAAGCAGCATTTATTTTGTGAAGTACTTAGCTGTAATAGGCAGAAGGTGGCAAAACGTGCTGGACTGTATTGTGCTTCTATTCAGGGATACTTCCAGAGGGTATAAAGCAAAACAACATCACCAATCTTTTTTTTTTCTTTTTTAATATATTGCATCTAGATTAGTGATGTTTACACTGACGGTATTTTCTCCAATGAGGATTTTAGAAGAAAAAAATACAATATTATTTGGAACATAAAAATAACACTAGCTTTTTCCATGAAAATATCATAATATCTGTTTCACTCTGTACCTTGCATGTGCCTACTCAAAGGTAACAGAAGCAATGCAAGCTTAAATGCCTTGTAATTTCTAATAACTTTTCTCTTTGTTGATTTCCATGTGTAGTCAAACTAACTTACACTTTGTTGTTACATATTTTGACTGGGCTAACTGATACAGACTGATGTTGTTGTGGTGGTTTTTTAACAAAAGAAAAAAAAAAAGGAAAACAAGTTTGGCAACATTTTATTATTCTTATTAGTTGCTAAAGCGGACCCTGAACTTCAGCTGAATACAGTCAGGTTGTCACACTGTAGTTACACTGATATAGCCAAGCTAATCATCTGATACGTACAGGCACAAACCACTAACAAAAACAGGGGTTTAGCTCCTAAATCTAGTTTTGTAAGCATCTACAAGCCATCAGGAATACTCCGTAAAACATAAACCTTTAAACATTATATGAACCTGAATCTGATATCAGCCCACTAATAATTTTCTGTTTGTCACAAGTGTGCATATTGACCAGATTATTGATTGATACTTTCTTCTATTTGAATAGCTTGAACTAACACCAGTACATTGTCTTAAGGGTAAGCGAAATATAAGAGAGCATTTTTTTTAGATTTGTTTTAAAAGGCAGTTAAGTTACATAAGCTACACAGCATTTTTAGGCAGAGGTAGGATTTTTTCTTAGACCAGCTGACTTACTGCATCCGTCTACAAACATCAGAGCTTCGTGGTTACAGGACCACAAGTGCTAGAAGGAGAGATTAAGTGAAACAGTACACAACCGTAGGGCACTCACATGTCTCATCTCAAGATTCTGGACTTTGTTATAGAGGTGGAAGTATTGACAGCGATACTTTGCACCTCTCCACGTGTACTGGCTTGTAAAATGCTTGATGTCTACCAACCGTTAATTTAGTTTTTAAAAAGCTTCTCAAGGAGTAGACAGGTGCTATTAACTCCATGCTGTAAATGGGAAATTCAAAGAAAAGTGACTAAACTTAGAATTCTACAAAGCCAGACAACAGCACAGATTTTCTAATTTGTCTGGATTGGGATTTGAGATGTAGGTAAAGCTGCTTTAACAATTTATTGTTGAAGTAAATATGCAGGATCACATCTCTACCCCTTCCAGGTACTACAGCACAGATCCTTTAGGGCAGTTATCCAAGGAGCAACTTTCCCAGGTGAGAAGAAAGACACAATGGAGCTATTTCAAATGCAGCCTCCCATGAGGAAATGTGGATCGATTTGTTGACTCAACCTAGCCCAGAGACACTATTGCATTTGTTCAAGATCAGGAGAGTTTATGTCAGAAACAAAAGCTCTCCTACATTTTATTTAGGATCTCCTACTATACTGCTTACCAGTGCTGAGCAATTTGACCCCTAACCTCTCACAAAATCACAAGATCGTTATTCCTTAATCTGTTTGCTGCCAGCACTGTACACTTCAGTCTCCTCATTTTTCAGGGAGGGAGACATCAGCGCAAGGCAGGGGACACAACTCTTTCCATCATGGCACCAGAAAAAAACATCACTGTCTTGCAGTGTTGTAGCAGTCGCATTTATTTGTTTTGCAAGTATAAAAAAGAGCAAACGATTAGTACTAAGAACAGATGGAAATAAATGATCAGGAACTCTACAAAATATACCAGATAAAACTCCCATATCTTCCTCGAATTCACCAGTATTGTCCATACATCTAATCCACCTTAAATCCATCTTCTTGTGTTACATACATTTAGGACAAATCCATACTCAGTCTAAATTTATACTCAGGTATAACAACCAAAGAATATCAACATAAGTATATCTGTATAGATACAACCTGACTTTTGAGTTCTGTCATCTGTAGACAGCTAGAACTCCCTCCAAAATTGCTGCAAGAGATTTATCAGTAGGAGATGTTCATCTCAGGAAACAATCATTAGCAAATATGTTTATATTTGACTTTCAGCTCTTTGTACCTACCTGGCATTTCTCAATAAATGGAGCATGACTTCCTTCCATTTAGAATTTGTTGAAAAACTAATTTATATACGTAATTCTTGTGCTGCAGTTTGTTTGTAGGGAGATCAGTCAAACATTTTGCCATTTGAAATTTAAGCAGTCTTCATTGGACCTGTGCCAGAAGGTCACAGTATGTGTTTCTGTTTGCAATCTGAATGTATATAACTACTAGAACTAGGTTTCTGGAGCAAATACTCATAACTCTGTATACTAAATTTCCCTTAAAGCTTATAAATACTTCATAGTGTTTGCATAAAATTCTTTCAATATCCATAGCAAAGAGGGTACATATTCATTAGTGTATTCAAAGATAAAGCATATAAACAGTTGGAGATGCGGTACACTCATTAATTTTTATAAATAGGCACGACAGCTGTTATTTACAGTATTCAATCAGTTCTGGTAAGTGTGGGTTTCACCTATGTACTAGCTGAATATTAGTTGAATTAGTTGGACATAAATAAATCAGTCATGGGGGTTGTCTAAAACATAATAGCTATTTCTGCTTTGACCAAAAATCATCCTTACTTCTTTTATATTATTTTGTTGATTCTAAAAGATCAAACATACATCATCAGTCCACTCCTGCAAGTGTCATCTCCTGTTCTCTGTGTTGTTTGGAACACCAAGGGACTACTTTGACCTTTCCCCGGTTATGATTACTGCCCCCTTTCTGCCAATAAATGAGACTTGTCTATTTCCAGAGTGAATAATGCTTTATAAATGAAAGAAGAGAGAGGTATTGATATTTGTGCATGGACTATTTGATGGTATATGAGGATGAGCCATATCATCCAGGGAAAGAAAAATTGAGTCCTGTCTCTGATGATATTTATCCAACATGTGGCATGAAAGCCTGTCTTGAAAGAATAAAGGGTAACAAAATGAAATTACTATACTTCAGTTGATGATCACCACGGTAATAAGAATGCCAGCTGCCTTGGACCATAATGTAAATGTTTTGTTTTGGTTGGGGTTTTTTCAGGTTTTTTTTGTTTCTCTTTTAAATCACCCATGCAGGTGTGTTCCACAAAAATGAAAAATAAATGGCGTTTTGGCAGTTGGTGCTTTGGGTGGTAACTTTTGAAACAACAGGCATCAACTGGAGCTTGCTATTTAATTGGTAAGAGACTGAGAATAAGGAACTTTGGAGCAGTTCTGTCCAAATCTCATTCTGATAACCAGTCACCCTCAGGGGCAGTGTTACATGAAATGTAGTAAGTGTTGGTAAAGTACCATTACTGCTGTTATTCATGCTTGCTACATCAATGGCAAGAACTATGTATTTGCAAATAATAAATATTTTATCCTTGCTACTTGTAGCTGAGCAATAAATCTAATGATGGTAAGTTAACTGTCATAAACCACAACTCAGCAGTGTAGCACTCATAGCTCCCAAGAATATATTCCACCAAACCCAAAACTTTTGAATTTCCTTGTCCTGATGATTGCAAGGCAGCCCAAAACTTTACAGAGTTTTGGATCATTAGTCGTACTGTGTAACTCATAGTCCATGTTTTCCTTGCTTCAGACTTGGCTTGGAAATTTTGGAGATTGTGATCTGTTAATTTTGTTACTTTGGTTTGTGTATAAGACTAATGAAATAGGCTATTGATTGTATTACACGTACAGCATTTGGCATGGGTTATTACATAGAATTTGGCCTCCTATGTTGTACTGCATCTCTGGGATTTACTTATGATGGATAGTTTCCATGAAGATGGTGCTCATCCTGAATGTTTGTAGGCTTATTTTTCCCTCCTGAAAGATGTAAGAATGAAATAAAGAGTGGAAATAAAGCATTTTTATCTGTGTACTGTTTTTTCCTAGTCATTTAACTTTCTGGATTTTAATTTGTCTACTGAGGCTGTAGCCATTGGTAATGACATATACACTGTTCTTATGCTTAAAATTAGGGCTGTCCAGAGATGCTGAGCCAAATACTGCTTCCAGTAATAGCAATATAAATCAAGGTATTTTGTGTGGGCCCATTCTATCCAAAATATGACACAAATTTCAGTGTCCTTATTCTAGATATACTCCAATACAGTTTTGAACAGAATTTGTCTTTTATAGCTTAAATACTGCAATAGTACAAACAGTAACATAGCTTATGTATTAGATGTGATTAAGGCATAAAACAAAATTATAAAACATTTGCCCTTGTTAAAAAACACCCAGCAGTATACTTGAATGCTCAAATGTTTGGGGTGAGGGGCGTAAATGGATATGGCAGAGATCAGATCAGCGGTTCATCAGTGGAATGCTACAGTGATGCAAACTCAGAAAAGGTGCCTGGTGAACAGTACCAGCAAAACTCTGCCTTCCAGTGCATAGCTATAATTCCTGCTCATTCTTATTAACTGTGTTTCATGTGGCTGTTACTCCACACCTTCTTTGGAAAAACACAAATCTACATGTACAGCAATGGTTTCTATCACATAACAGAGGAAACTGGATCCCTACAGTTCATCTGAGTCACTGCAGTGTGCCAGCACTTCAGCAACGTACTTGGAGTATTCCATGGGACTCTGCTGAGTGGAAGTGATCGGCTTTTTTTCCCATGCAAATGAAACTTTTGAGCAGATTTTAGCATGCTGTTTTTACAGGGTTGTTTTTGCTCTACTCTTCATTACTCAGCATTCAACTCTTCTGCCACAAATACTGTATTCTGTGAGTAATTTTTACCCCATTTAGATAATATTTTAACTATCTCATTACTGCAAGTCCAACATTTACCTTGTCTCTCTAATTTTTTGTGAATTTCCAATAAACCTGACTGGCAATAACACTTACATGGAGAGTATACGCCTTTCTTTCAGTAGTTTCTTGGAATATAGCTGATTATCTTGGCTTTTCACCTTCAATTTTAGTGCTGTTCAAGAACTAAGCCATATTTCTTATTTGAATTGCCTTAAAAATGAAAGAACAGGGAACACTGTGTAGTAACTATTAGATGACAGACGAGTGAGCCAAACAGGGGAAGGAAAAACAGTTTGTATTTATGTGATTCAATTCAATAGAAAAGAATTTGGCTATTCTGAAATAACAAAGATTGAGCTGATGGTGCTTTGAGGCCTGTTTGCAGTAAACTTTATAATGATCATGATTGAGAATGAAAATAATAGGTCAGTCTTTACCTGTATTCAATCTTTAATAACTGTCATACTGTGTATCTCAAGATTGCAATTCGGATTCAGTGTCTATGAAACGAATGGATGGTTCCTAGGTGTTGCACCAGTGAAATAAATCATTCTTGTCTCTCCTCTGTGTGTGGTAGCAGTCACTGGATGTTTTCAATTTTGGAGCTGGGCTCTGATGGGAATGGGAGATGGTGTGGGAACAGTTCGGTGTGTAAGCAAAGTCAGAGCCCCAGTGTTGGTGTGCCTGTGTAAGAGCTGCCAAGGGAAGGTGACGGCCGGCAAGAGTTTTCCATCCTGGCACCTTCTGTGTGGGAGCAGTTGCTGGATGTTTTCAGTTTTGGAAGTGGGTTTTCACATGAATGGGATATAGTGTTGGAACAGTTCGCTGGCTAAGCAAGGGCAGAGCCTCCATGTTCGTGTGCCTGTGAAAGTGATACACTGTAGAAAACGGAATTTTCCATTGTGTGAGAACGGTGAGCCATGCAAGGTCTGGTGACTGGAGGAGTGTGCCACTGGGGAATGCAGAATAGGAGAAAGAAGAACCAAAGCAATGAGATAAGAAGGGACTGATCTCCAAGCTGGTCTCGGATGGTTGGGGTCCAGAAACTTGCAAAATTGTGTCCTTTAGATGAACTTAACTCATGATAATCTCATTATAGTGCTAAAAAACCACTCACCTAGGAGGAGATTTTAGATACAGATTTAGGAACTTAGTATAATGAAGTAATTAGGTAATGAGACATGCGCAGATGATTTTTTTGTTGAGTGCAATCACAGGTAATCAATCATTTGCTTTTGGGCAGTTTCTTCTTTGTTTCTGTCTTGTACAAAAACTGCCAAGCAATTTTCAAGAGTGTGCTAACTTTGTGGGACTACCACCTAGCACCCATTTCTGTACAGACATGGCATAAAAGACCTCTGCTCTGTGTCTATATTGATGTATTGCACACCAGATGAACGAACCCTGCTTTTGGGACAAAAGTTTTCTGGCGACCCAGATGGGACCATGCTGACAGCCTTGCCCGAATCATCTTGCCATACTTGACGGGGAGAAGTGGCCAGCTGGACTCCAGCGCACACCGACCTGTTGATCGGGGACTCTGTCGGCTCCCCTCCTGCAGTCAGGTGGTAAGCAAAACAACAGTACAACGCTATTTGAAAGAGGTATTTTTAAAGAGTAAATGGGGGAAGGGCGAAGTCTCTTAAGGAAGCAGTTGCATTTGTTCTTTGCATAAGCTCTGTATAAGACACATCTCTTTCTACATGTTGTATTGTTGAAAAGGAGGTTAGAGTCCCCTCCAGGGGTTAGAGTCCCCTGCAATAAAAGGGGGTTAGACTACCCCCAGGGGTTAGAGTCCCCGGGAATAAAACGGGGTAGAGTCCTTGAACTACTGTGTCTGAAACGGGTCAGAAAATTGTTTCTTGATACCAAAATGGGTTGCACTCTTTCCAAGGAGGATCCTCCTTGTTATACTTAGGACGCATCCTCAATAATTGAAGTAAATTTGGAGGGGACTTCATGTCTAAGGATAAATTAAAAAGATATTGTAATCAATGGTGGCTGCAATATCAATTAGAAGATGGTGAAAAATGGTCTGAAAATGGGTCTTTGAAGTATTACACTGTATTACAATTAATGTTGTTTTCCCGAAGAAATGAGAAATGGGATGAGATACCATATGTTGATTTGTTTTTTCCATTGCAAAATGACTGGAATGTTAGAAAGAAATGTGGTCTGGTGGGTTTGAAACACCAAAATGGAATATATTCTTTAACTGAGAAAAAGGGGAAAAAAGAAGAGTTGTGCTGATTGTAAGATGGGAAAAGTCAAGTCAGAAGACACTGAGGAAGATATTCAGTTATTGGCAGCCCCTCCAAAACAATTAGAATTGGATTCCATAGTGAAGGAGAACATGAAACTGCCAATCCTGTAACTGGGATGACTAGAGGACAGAAACAGAGACCTGTAATTGAGGCTC
Organism: Cariama cristata; assembly: GCF_000690535.1. Lineage (NCBI taxonomy): Eukaryota > Metazoa > Chordata > Aves > Cariamiformes > Cariamidae > Cariama > Cariama cristata. The sequence goes on from NW_009595061.1 coordinate 61,991, forward strand.
CTCTCAGGCAGGCAGTAGGACCTGGGGGCCACCAGTGTATGTACATGTACCATTTACCACTTCCAACTTATTAAATTGGAAACAGGCAGTTGGGTCTTATCAGAATAATCAAGAGGAAATGTATAGCACGGTTAAGACTGTGATGATGACTCATAACCCTAATTAGACAGATATTCAAGCCCTTCTGGAATATTTGTTTACCCATGAGGAAAGGAGAACAGTCCTAGAAAGGGCTAGGGAAGGACTGACCCAGCAGCGTGGAGAAGTACCTAATGTTGACACATATATCCCAAAGGAAGATCCCGAAAGAAGATACAAATAAAGGATTAAAGGCAGTGAAAGAATACCAAAAATTAATTCTATATGGAATTCAAAATGGGGTAGAAAAGCCCAAAAATTTATCTAAGTTGTATGAAACAAGACAAGGAGATAAAGAAACCTCGTCCACCTTTTACAAAAGATTGTGTGAAGTAGCTCAAAAATGGACAAATATGGATTCAGAAGATGCTAGCAATATGATGTTTTATATGTTGTTTATTGGCCAATCAGCATTAGACATGAGGAAGAAACTGCAAAAAGTGGATGGAGCAAATGGAATGACAATTTCACAGTTAACGTCAATTGCATATAAAGTATATAATAATACAGAAGCGATAGAGGAAAAGGAGAAGTGAGGACAAGCAAAATTGCAGACCTCTGTTGGCCACCCTGACTGAAGGACAGTTTAAAATTGCATTGGAATATTAACCATGAGGAGGTGGGTATAAAACTTCTACTTGCAGCGTTGGAACCATGAACACAACTTTGTGTTTGACAAGAGTTTGAAAATTTAAATGTGAAAATTACAGTGATAAAGCAAGTGAAATAGTCATGTTTAAGTTGAACAACTGAAGCTAACTATTGCTTTGCAATGTTTTTTGTTGTTGTTTTTTTTTTGTCTGCTGGAAGTTACTTATTTGTACATCAACCTACAGAAGAAGTAGTGGAGTCTGACCAAGCAAAGTATGTTTATGTTTCTCAAAACAGAAGGGAATGACTATTACTGGCCTTGGTCATGCACTCCATAGTAAGAAGAAAATAGTTGCTCTTAAAATCTGTATTACAGCCTGTGCAATTCTTGCACTTTTAGTTATCTCTGATTGTTAGAAAGAAGTATATGGTCTAAATAGCTTAATTCTTTGTCTAGAGGAAATCCAAAATATAGTTTTGGAGTTGATTTTTACTAATTTCACTTGATTTTAAAGTCAGGTATTAATATAAATTGCACTCCCAGATGAGTTGGGATGAGAATTAGGCTATTTTTTTGATGGGGCTGATTAATAGGTATTTTGCACTATTTCTTCAGATTAAATTTTCTATTTAAACTACTTACAAGTTCTTGTTTAAGTAAAGAGAATTCTAATTAAATTGCTGTAGTTTAATTATGTCCCCCAAAGGAATGAGAGAAACAGTCTTAAGACCTTTGTATTTTCTTACATGAATATACTCTGAATGAACCCTTCTATTTTATTTAATACCTGTTGCTTTCCCTTTGTAGGAACAAAGAGTAGAGTCTGGAATATTAAATAGAAAGAAGGTATTATTAACAGCAGAGATCAACATTTTCACATATGGCTATTAGCTGTGAGATCTCTCAAAGATTTGATTTTCAGACAATGCTTAGGAACAGTCTTGTGAGAAATGGAAGTTTTAGACTGTAACACAAAATATGGGGCATGCTCACAACCTTACTTATCTTTTTTGAAAGTGTCAGTCTAGATCTATGTATCTTCAGGAAAACAACTTATAGTGTGCTGTTATAAAAGAGTCGTATACAGAAAAAATAGTGTGCAAGTACACGAGTGAGTGTAGTTGATATAGAATGGTTCTCCACTTCTAAGAACCATCATCTGAAATTTTTAACACTAGAGGGAACATGGCACTAAAATCTAAATCCAAGAAGCAAGCCTTTACTGGAAACAGAAATAAGTCATTAATATGTTTTCCATACCTCTTACTTCCGTAACTGATAACGCTACTAGAGAAACGAGCAGGAGCCTTACCATCTAGATTCATCACTCTGCATCCTGGTCATACCAGCTGTCGTGCTTGTAGATAGTGCCATTACATTCCCACCTCCTAGAGCTCTTATGTGTCTCTGTTTTTCTGTATTTTAAAGTATTTTCTCCAGAGCTTCTAGCTGCAGAGAAAAGATTGGAAATGCAATTTAAATGGAACTGAAGTCTCAAAAGGCCAATAAAATGGGATTATAATAAAGCAATCCATGACTTGAAATCAGCCTCATTTTTGTGGGGTTGTCTTTTGGTCTTTGAATGCCTGGGTTTAGCAAAACTGGAGTGTCCTTTTACTTGCTGCTAGTCACTTTAAGATACAAATTCAGAAGTGTATTTCTTATGAGAAGCACTCTGCTAGTTCTTTGTATAATGCTGCTTTTAAATCCTGATCTGTCTGTCTTCTGTTCTTCCTCTCTTTCTACTGGAATCAATGTGGATTTTTGCAGTTAATGTGAATGACGGCTCCAAAACAGTCTAAACCTGCTTTTTTACACCTTATCAAGAAAAAGTTAGCATAAAGGATAGCACAATGCAAAAGTACTGAACTTCCAGAGTTATTTCATCCATAAAAATAAATACATTTCAGGCAGACAGCAGAAAGTAATTAATATATAATTTCTTTGAATGAAAACTACCTTCTAATCATGCAATCATCAATATAATTAGGGCATGAAAGGGTACTGTAGACCTCTGTTAAAGGTAGTCTTATGTCAGAATGTCTTTTCCATTAGGTAGTGTTTTCATGTCCCAGAGGAGAAAGTGAAAGGTGCCAATCACATAGAAGTAAAGGACATTTATGATATGTAAATATTAATCTTCAGTAGTGATGAAAAGACAGCTTATAAGATTTATAATAAAGAGCACGATGGAGAAATGGGGGAGCGGGAGACTGGGGGTAAAGAACAAACTTCTACATCCATTTCAGTTTGGGGAGTTTTAGTGTACTTGGTTATAGAATAAATGTGCAGCATTTGGTTAATAGTCAAGTGCTATTATGGACTGCTTCTGATTAATATGGGTATTTTCTGCCTGTTACCAGTTCTTAGCACTTTAATATTAGAAAGTGTCTTTAAAACAATTGTAAACACACCCAGAGGCTTATACACTAGGCACAAGAGTTGTAAATGCAGATATAATCATCATAACAACCATAATAATAAGCATTCATAATATTACATTTCAGAGCTTATCTAAACAGAATACAGCTTTACCCACAGTTGTAGCACTAAGTCAAAGAGAAAATAATCCCATAATGATCAAAAAATACATTTTTCTACAGCACATACTTATTTTTGGCCATCCCAGTTCAGGACTCACCAAGTGTTCTTGCTGCTTAGGTGCTGACAGACCCATTGAGCAAATTCCATCATCTAATGGTAGAGAACA
>NW_009595061.1:65451-65803 GCF_000690535.1 Cariama cristata
CCATGGACAATAAATATGGTAACATGACCATTTCTTCAATAAGAATAGAAAAATATCCTTAAGGAAAACAATGTTTGATTTTCTAGCTTTATCGCTAGACATATTTCATCACATCAGGACTATACAGAGAGGACCATTTCTACTGTGAATAGTGATCGAATGCAAGGTGACATCAATTCTTGTCAGAGTTTTTGGGCACAACTAATGTGCAAACCATAAATATAAATAATGAGTGACACACTTGATGAATTTACATTTTAAATACAAATTAATTTCTTTTCAATGATGTGTATGCATGAACTCCTTCACATTTATAGGAGTATTTGAAATAATGCAATAGATGAAGGACCTG
>NW_009595061.1:65825-74188 GCF_000690535.1 Cariama cristata
TTTTTACACTAGGAAATAGTATTACACCATATGTCATTTCTATTTATTTGTTTACCCATATGGGAAATTCTTTTTTTACATCCTTGTTAGCTTGTCATGCACTGTTTATACTAAACACGCCTGTGTGCTTGCTTCCTACCTCTGTAACAAGAAATGACTCTTCTAGATCAATTGCCACCCAGTTAAACTTCAAGGGTTTCCCAGAGAGTTTGCTGTAGCTTTGTATCTACAATTGTGCCTTATGCAAGGACTGGTGGGAGAAACCTGTTCCTTCAGACATCAGTCTTCTTTAACTTGCGTTCAGAAAGATAACATTGAGGTCAAGAAAGTCCTGCTAGCAAAGAGCCGCTAACAAGGCAACATCAGGCCCTGCATGGTTGACGGCAGCCCAGGCTGTCAGATTTGTCCCCAGGCTGGCACTGGACTTAGAGAAAGCTTTGAGGGGAGAGAAAAAACTGCCTTTATCCTATCAAAGCCATACCAAGATCTGTCCTGTTTTCCTTTCTGCAAAAGCTTTTAAAAGTAATTTTTCTATTCATGTAGAAAAGCTCTCCCCATATCCGCTGCACAGCTGTACACCATTAGTGCCTGAGAGCTGCTTTACGACCCCTTTTCAGGGGGTCACAGGGCTGGTTTGACCTTCCACAATGTCTTCAGAGTTTCTCACTGTACCATTGCCATAAAGCCTTCTCACTAGGACCTTGTGACTTGAAGACAAAAAATAACTTTGAGGTTTTGGTACTGTGAGGCTGTGCATTTTGTGCAGCTCTCCTGTCTTTGCTCATTTCTTATAAATGTAAGATTAAATCAATTTCAGAGAGCTAACTGGGAATTTCTACCTACTGCTCTGATGACAAACACTTTGCAAAATAGGACTCCCTTGCTTGCACTGTCTTCTTGACTTTCTACTGGGCCAGTATTAAGTCATGACAACAGCTAGTAAATACAACCTGGTCTTACAAGGAATTGCAAAGATTAAAGAACTGTGGTAACTATGGACAAAGGAAAGATAATCCAGACTAGAGGTTGCTGCAGGTCCTTTCTGAAAAACATTATTTTACTCCACAGAATCTCCCAGTGACACATCCATTGACACCACTGAGTTTTGCAAATCTCTGTACAATAATTTCACTTGACTGCATGATTACTTGCAGGAAATTGCAAGAATTATGGTGTGATCATTTATCCATTAAACCTCTTAACAAACTTGATTGTTTACTTATTATCCTTTTCAGAATTTGAACAGAAGTAAGCTTAGTGTGGAAATATAATGAAGAAAGTTAATACTAAAAATTTTAAACATTTTAAATCAATTAAAAATTGTTAAAGCTTATGTGTCTTATTTCATTCAGTACAAGGAAATCTAGAGGCTACATTCCTGCATTTTCAGACAGGCTTTTCCACAGAATCTCTTTCAGCAAGGCAGATGCTGTATATCGATCCTAAATCAAACTCATCACCGCTATTATCTTCCTTCATGTACAGGAATTCATCCATCTAGTGATAGCAGCAATTTCACAGATAAACAGGTCACCTGGGCCTTTACTAAGATCTGCAAAATGTAATGGGAATCTTCGCACTGATTTCAAGGATCAGCCTCTTTATCACTCGCTAGCTGTTTCTAGTGCTGGAAATAACCACAGGAGGAAGTACACTTAAACCACCCGAGGTTTCACCTATACCGCTAAAGAAAGGAGGACCATGGGGTAATTCCTGTCGCTGAAGCCAAGTGGCTCAAACTGATTCACAGCCATACTACATCGAGCTGCTCCTCTAAAGCAGACTGCCATATCCATATATACATAGTCTACACTAAGTGGCCTATATATACCACACAGGTAGTATATATCTATACACATGATGTGCCCTGCTGATCCTAAGATAATATTTCCTATGCTTTCTTAAAATTAAATATCTGAAATGAAGTGGAGGCTTTGTTGTACATCATTAGAGTGGTATTTTTATAGCGTGAAAACTGAGAACGGATATAAGTGCAGCTGAACGTTTTATGAACTGGCCATGTAGATCCGTCTGGATTGGCATAGGAACCCGAACTTTTCTGTGGTCATCTCCAAATATCTAAATGTTTTGGAAAAAGCATGCTGAATCATGTATCTTTTAGGAGAAGGACTTACACAGCATTTTCCTGATCTAAGAATGATGTAGCAGATCAATGAAAAGACAGAGTGAAAGATTAATTTTCATATCCGAAGAAAAAAATTGACCAGTTCATTCTACATTTTGAACAGAAGAGAGAGCTTCCTCATATCTTAAGCAAAGTTGGTCCAGTCCTATAACTTTAAGTTAGATCAGAAGTGCATAGATGCACAGTCAAGGGGGTGGCTGACTACCTCCTAATGCTAGCAAATTCAAAAAAATTCTAAAATCTCTAAAACAAGTTGGCTACCAAACTGCTGTCTTCCACCATTGTTTTTTCTGTCCCCCAAAATTAAATTTATGAATAGTTGGTAATGCATAAACCAAAAACATGCATGCAGAAGACTAAAATGAGTTTACATTGACATGGACAGACTGTAAAGCGAATCAGCTGAAAACCAGCATTAGGGGAATTAGTCCTGAGAGTCTCTTACTCTGTTATTTAGCCAACACGTTTCTTTCAGTGATGCTGGTGTGAAAGTGGTCAAAGAAAGAGGTGTCAACACTTTTTTTTTCAGCCTTTGTATCTGATTTTTGCTGGCCTTTACTTTGTGTGGCAATGGTTGTATAAAGCAGTAACAAAATATTACCACATACAAAGTTTTTTCTATTAATATAACACTTTTCTCTCTCTGAGTAGGAGGAAGCAGTTGTTCAAAGAGAATGCATTTTGTACATGGGAATTACAGCTGCATTGCTGCTGTGAAATGGAACAACATTAATCCATTCTTTGACATACCAGGAATAAGAAATGATGCAGTAAACATATGTAACCTCTTCTTCTTGCAAACTAAAGAATGTCTCCTTAGAGTCCTCCTTGGGTGCTGCAATACTGACACATTTCAGCAATCCTGCCCTTTATGAAATCTTGCAGGAGAAAGAAACAAAATCAAAGGACTTCCATATTTAACTTTCAAATAGATTGGTTATTCTATCACTGTACTCGTTCCAAATGACTTGAGTAGCTTGAGGACAACAAAGCATTGTTTGGATGTATGGCTTTGAAATATCTCTGATTACACATGCTGTAGACTATCAAAAATGAAAAACATGCTTGTTGCCAGACCTAGCCCTGATTGTTTTCCCTTTCAATCTGGCCATAAAATGCTAGAGCAGAGAAATGGGAGAGGGTGAAATAGTGACTCTGTTCCCAGCTCTGCCCTGTTCCCCTGGGTTGTCCTGCCCGCTCCAAGCACGACGGTCGATGGTAGGTAAGTCTGACCAATTTCTGCCGCAGAATGCCCTTCAGCTGCCCTCAAAACCAGATTTACTGCCCTTGCCAGCAATAAATGTGAATGTAGAGGCCAAGGCATTAAGACTAATGCAGGATGCACTTTATCCCTTGTGGATAACAACATCCCTGTAAGTTGACTTGGGTATGGTTATGCCATGTCCTGGTTTAGCTAAGCATCAGAGGGAAGCAGGCAGGCAAAAAGGGGAGGTGGGGAGGCCTGAAAGTACCTGTTCTCTGCTGTCCCAGGCACAGCTCTTTAACTGAAATACAAACACAGCTAACGAGCAAAAACCAGGGACAAATTAAAAAAATAAAAATCCATTGACTTCAATGGAGATAGATTCTGTCTTTGATATAAATTCCTAAACAGAGCTGCCACTCTTCAGCTGTTTTAACATTGCAGGTAACTGAATTAACGTGCAAAATCATGTGATATGAATCATTCAAGATAATAAGCAAATCCAGGACAACGTAAATTAATCAGTTTGTAAACACTTATGTTTAGCAAAATAAAAATCCCTGAAATTAAAAATTGATTCTAGAATGTTTTACTAACTGACGTAATAACTTTTCTGTGTATGTGGACATCATTCCTTTAGTTTCAGTGATTTACTCTGGTACTTACAGTTAAATGTATATTTAAGCTTGATCAGGACCAAAATATCTTGGGAACTTTAATACATTTTATGTTTAAAAACAAAATTTTGAAATTATTTATTATTCCTAGACTAAAAAGCACACTGAACAGTGTTCCTTACAGTAAAAGAAACTGATTATACACCAATATTACAACAACTTCATTTTTTAAGTTAATGCAAGTAAACGCTTTAGAAAAATTTTAATAGCAATAACTCATTTTCAGACTGGCATTGTGAATAACAAGTTCTGTCCCAAATTAAATGATAAAAAAGTTAACTGGGCTAACTTTAATTATTTTTTTCTTTTTTTTCTTAATTTAAAGCAAATTGAATTAGACTTCTATGGAAGTGAAATATGTTTGAGGTACTAAATTGAAAGTTCAAGATATTATTTTGAGCAGTATTTTTTCTCTTTGGCTGAACAGGAACTTTTAAATTGCTAATTCCATGGCAGCATTCTCATTTGACAGTACCCAGAATTAAACCTGGATGAACATGAAGAAATCTGCCTTCATTAACAGATATCCAATTAAACTGTCCAGTTTCTTAGGATCCTGAGTGATGACAGCATATTAAGGCAGAAATTATTCATTGCAAGTGATTCTGACGAATGCCATCTTTGGGAACATGCCTCTCTGCCACTGCTGTGTGTGAGTAACATCCCTCATCGCTCAGGGGTTTTGTCGCCCTTCCAAGCTCCCACCTTACCGCAGGAAGCGTTCCGTGGCAGCTGCCCACGTGCTGCTTCTCAGACGTGTCCGTACCTTTCCCCAGTGCAGGGTGGCAGTTCTTCTTAATGAAGAGAATTAAATATAGATTTCCAGTCACACTGAACGGGAACATGAGGTGAACTTACAGCTCAGAAGATTCCAGATATTTATGTACTATATGCATTATGGAAACGCTTGAGGTCAGTTGCTGAGGCTTGAGGTAAATAGCTTTTTGTGCAAGTAACTGTAAAAATAAAATGAGACAAAAATTCATGCTGCAAACCCAGAGGAATCTAAGGGAAATGGGGAGAGGATGAGAAGCTGTTTTACACAGGAAATAAGCCAGCATGGCATTGAGGTGGGCGAGGGAGTAGGCAGAAAGAGAAACGGGGCACCTTGCCTAATACTTCAGCCACATTGGAGCAAAACTAAAGCTTACTTGTAATAAGCAGATAATAAATTCCTTAAATTCCAATTTAAGTATATTGCTGGTGTGATCCTTCCAAAACAAGTTAAGTGTTTTAGGAGCACAAGTTCCATTGCAATTCAGACATGAGCCTGATCATGTTCCTATAAATCAGAAGTCCCTTTATTCTAAGCAAAATATAGTTACAGTACTGTAAAAATTGTCAGAGGTAAGAATCAGCTTCCGACATTTTGCTGTGAACTCAGACATGATTCCTTGCATATGTACTATCTGTTAAGTATCTTAATTCTCTTTTCATTAAGTACATCCATCCATGTGCCAATCACACTCCTCCCACTTTTCATCTTACATTTTGCTTCAGAAGCATTAACAGGGAAAAAAAAGTATTGTTTAAAACAAAGTTTTGTATTCATACAAGGATCATCACAGGGAATTCTGTGGCTGAAGTTGAATAAGAGATCAAAGGAAATTATCACAATGGTCACCTCTGATGCCAGGCACTCAGCTGAACTCCCAGTATAGGTGTGGTGTTAACTCCAGCGTTACATACAATGATGTGTGTGTATGAGATGAGAACAAAAATCTAATACTTGATGGTCAGTAGGATCCTTTAGCCTCCTGGCTTCTCTTCAGGGTTTCTGAAAGAAGAATCTCCGTAAACTGATGTCTAAAGATCTATGCCTCATATGGAGAAGCTTTTGAAGTTGTTTCAGGATAAGTCACTGACACAAGAAAAAACACCTTCTGTTTGTTGAGGCCATTGTGGATTTTGCCTACAAGGTTATTTCTTGAGGTAAATGGAAGCAGCTGGCAAGAGCTGGTATACAGTATCTTTTTATTTTTCTGAGACTACTGGGAAAACATAGGGGAGTTCTTAGGATAGGGACAGTGTTCCCAGAGCAGTATAATGGGAGATTGTCAGCACGTCCCAGCACACACAAGGGAAGATGGCTTAGCATCTGTTCTGGAGCTTCACAACGTGCAAGCCAAGAGCCCTGGGTACTGGCAATCAGGCATGGAGGTGGATCACAGTGTGCATGCCAAGAGTCTTGGCTACTGGTAATCAAACTTGGAGATGGATGTTTTGATTGGAGGACACATATGAATAGCAGTAAAATTAAGTGTGTTTCCTTCCAGTGTTTTGAATGTGAACAGACTAAAGAATATACTTGTGTTCTCATTAGCTTGAATATTTCATATGGTAGAAATGAGGCAGAAAGAGTAGGAATTTTAAATAAGAGGAATTCATTTTTTCAAATATATATTCCACTCAACGAATGTAATTTATCTGTGCCTTGATTCTCCACAAGTTTCAAAAGCATAAATATATGATAGTGATTAGGACCTTATATATTCAGACAGAAATATATGCTCATATAAGTAATCTCATTGAAGCCAACGAACTTAAAACGGTACAAAAAAAATAAGCACATTCCCCTGAATGCAAAGGTATTTTAGACTCCATAGCAAGGCTTTCCTACAGGACACAAATTGCTACTGTATTTGTAAAAACAGAAATTTTTTTAGAGGAGAAGCAGGTATGAGCGTTTGGGTCTTACTTCTACAGCGACTGTACTACCTCTCCTTTTGAGCTGTACCAACACGTTTGTGTTGAAATCCACTGGGTAGCACCACTGCATGCTAAATTAGCTACAAGAAATATTTGACCTGCGATATTTACATTGCAGACTCCTGTAGTGGAAAGGGGGGGTGCCCTCAATTCCTGAATGTCTAGCATTTTGGCCATCAAGTGTCCTTAGCAGTTTGAGATTCACAGTACTGTTCAGGTACATAACAATGATTCAGCCATATTTGTTATAAGGGCAGCTTCCACAGATTTTGAAAACCAAACAAGGAATGGTCCATTTTCCTGGAGCTGTTTGATTAACAGGTTTTAAAGAATAATTGTACTTAAGTAATTCATTAACGTATTTTCAGTGAGTTAAATGGTGGAGTAAAAGGGATATGGTAGAGACCAAGAGAAGATGTTGTCTAAGATTCATTGGGCTGTGAACATTTCTAACAGCATGTACTATACGTTCAAATATTTTTAAAATGGGGATAATCCACCCTAATGCTGGAATGATGAAGATGTGTTGAGATGATCAGTGCACACCAGGACCTGAGTCTTGGCAGGAGAGCAGTGCTGTCAGGAGACACTTGTGTAATTTACACTGCTACTGCAAAACTTCACAGCACACAATTTTCCTTGTCATGTGGCTGATTAATTGTTTCTCTCATTATGTTACCACCTGAAAAACCTGCTGTTATATAAAGTGCCAGACTTGTGCAACTGAAATGTATTGGTGTCAACTAATGGATGACTGGGTTAAAAAAGTCATTTTATAGAAGATATAATTTACCTGCATATGGTTATTCCCCACTGCTTTTGCTCAGCAGAAGAGCGACAGCAGCCCTGCCTGTGTCACTCTCAGGTCTGTTGGTGCTCAACAGAACCCACCGACTCCTGCCAGGAGTCTCTGAGGAGTCAGAGATGTACCAACACCCCTGCATCAGCTTTTGGGTAACAGAATGAGAAACTGGATGACAGTGTGATCAAGTAAGGCAAATGGAAGAAAGGAAGGGATTACAGAGGAGCTACAGATCAAGGAGCTTCAAAATGGGATTGCAGATGTTATCTAATTTATTTTGTGAGCAAATCATCAGTGATTAGACAATTCATCAAATTATCTAGGTAATCCTGTTTCTTTGTTGCATCAGAAAGGAAATTTCAAACAAAACACATCCTTTCAAAAAGCCACAAACAAATAAGTTTTAACATTTGGTGGCAATGATAAGAAATTTTTTATATCATTCATAATGAATTGCTTGCATTCAAATTTATAGATTTCAGTAGATACCTGTGGCTTCTTGTGCATTTGCCCTGGTCTGGCTAAAACAGGACTATTTCTCCTTTCAGGAGTTTTTTCTATCAGTTAAGTTTCTTCTAAGTAACCACACCTTCTGACAGTACAGCTACATGTTTTTCAGACACTGTTTGCACTTCAGGCCTGATAACGCTCGATGTTTATAGTTGCTACTGAAGTATCAGTAGGATTGGTATGCAGAATGGCCCATGTTTATACTTATCCCCATGAGAACCAAGGCCACTGCTGGCCCTCTTTTGTTAAGCGAGTAAAAAGTCGTAAAAGGGTCGCACCTGCGGAAGAGTGCAGACGGGACAGGCGACCAACAAC
>NW_009595061.1:74371-102447 GCF_000690535.1 Cariama cristata
CCCTGCTGCAGCAGCAGCGTGAGCTGCTGTGGGCTGCCGCCTGCGAATCCCGGACCATCATCGGGAAACTCAGTATCAGTTTTGTATACTTCTCCTTTTATTTCCATTATTAGTAGTATTAGTATTGATATCATTACACTCTTTTCCATTATTATTCTTTTATTAAAGTAGTTTTAATTTCCAACCTGTAAGTCTCTCTCCCTTTTCTCCTTTCCTTCCCCTCCCGAGGGTGAGTAAGGGGTTAACAGATTGCGTCTGCCACCCGATTTAAGAGCCAGCCCAGCCTTAACTGGTGACAGCAATAATTTGCCATTGCCTGCCATATCTGTTTTGTTCTGAGCTTCCTCACAGTCTCTCTATAGCCTTGTGTTTTACCTTTGAAAGATGGTGGGAGCTGGGATTTTTAAATTGTACCTTTAACTCTGCTACTGAATTGCTCAGAGACCTGATACAATCATCCATTCTCTCCCTCCTTCAGTTTTCTTACCCACAAAATGCATGTAATACTTACTATTTTCTGATGTGTTTTATGGTCCTTACATGAAAAGCAACTAAGTGCAAAATATTACTGCAGAATGCCAGAAATGCCAGCTAGGAGTCATCAATAAGCACCAAACACATGAAAAACCACCAATGATCATGCCAGAGTTAAAAAGTTACCCGAAATATCAGGAAAATTTCTGAAATTGTTAATATATTTAAATTAGCACTTATTTGTGCCTTCAATAGTAGCAATCCCCATCAGTACCCTTGTTTTCATGCTTAATCTGATATTTTAAAAGGTTGGAGCAAACAAACAAAAAGCCATGCCAAGATCTTACAGGGAGAGAAAAAGGATAGAAGAGATCTGTGCCACACTTTCTACTTATAGAAGTCCTGAACAGTCCAATGATAGGGACAGAAAAGAAAGCCCATTTCAAGACAGTGAAATTTATCATCCTCCTGAAAGAATGCTGAAGATTAGGTAACGCAGCAACAATTTTCTAACCATAAAGGCACAGTAACTATCGTGTTAGATGAAGACTCCCATGATTCAAAATCATTTGGTCACATCAACAATGGAGCATAGAAATACTCAGAGAAAACACAGCTATCGTGAACTCCTTACAAGCCACAGACAATAGCAACTGCTAGAAATGAAAAAGACAGAATAATCAGTCAGAAGGAAATCTCCACTGCCTTGATGTTCTTCTGACACAGCAACATCTTTTCACCTGTGGACAAAGACTCCAGTCATACATCTTTCTGGGCTTCAGAGCTGTTGTGAGCTACGCTTTCATGACAGTGAGAAGTCTTTCACAAAGTACCTCCCTGAAACTATGGGATGATTCATAATTTGTGGTGATCATAAGAAAGCTCCTAAAAATAGAGAGAAGTGATAAAATTTGATGAAAATGGTTATAATTCAGAGATTAACTGGAAGAAGAAGCAGGTTGTAAAGAATCCTTGACTGCACTTCCTAGTTTACATTTTGCATAATCCATTCTTGCATAATTTTTTGAAATCAGTGAAATATTGTTTCGGGTGTCTTACCTCTTTAATAGGACATCAGAATTAATTTCCTTACATGAAGCTGTATTCCACATTCTCCTATGCCTTTTACTGATTTTCTTCCAGCTTCTAGCATGAAAAACAATAAATGGCAATACAATGGGGGCCAAAGCTCATGAGAATAAAAATAGAACCATTTTAATCACCAAACCAAAAGTTTGGACCGAAATACCAAAAGAACAACTCATGAGTTTCCAAGCCTGTGACCTTCACACTATCATTAGAATCCAGGGTCGACTGTAGCTATATTTTAGATGTTTAAACCTGATATAAACATCTTCTCAGCCATTTCTATTTTGGTGTATGTCATTGACAAGAAGCTCAATAGTGAGGAATTTCAAAATTAAAAGAAATGAAAATTTTTCAAAATGAAAAAAAATTAAATTTCAATTGGACCTACAAGGTATGCATTCAAGTTGGAATACATCAGCTATGATTATCCATTTAATATTGAATGTATATTCTTTTTTTGAGTAGCTAATGGGGGAACATTGGTACCTGCTGGAAGAAGCATATCACATTTACTTTAGGCATCTCTTGTACCTGTTCTTGCACATAGCACTGACCAGTACGTCTCATCCACTAACTGTGCAGCCATGCACTAATGCTCTAATCCATGCTCTAATACAATCCCCTCTAATAATGCACTTATCTTGTATCAGATGGTATCTACTATGATGATAGGTCAAAAGAGAGATTGGGGGTTTTTTGGGTTTTCCCAATTATAAAGATGTGGGATGTCCTGAATTCAGAAACAAATATTTTTCTCCTTTCATACTAGAAATGCCAGAATTTCTTCCGAATTTTGCTATAGATCACAAATTAAAGTGCCAATACAGTAAATATATAAAGCTTTCAATCATGAGAATTTACCTTTGTCTGTGCTATCTTTCACAGTGGAGCATTTATGACTGTATGATCTCCATGAAAGAATGTGTCATTTATTACAGTGGACTTTGGGTATTCATTACAATGGATTGCTGGATGTCTATATCCAGAAGAATACTACCAACTGATTTTTCTAATTTTCTCTCATGTTTTTTTACAGGTAGAAAAACCATACAGCTTTTATCCCAACATAATTGTTTGCAAATCTAATATTCCTATCCATCCTGATTAGTTATAATCTGACTTGCTTTTGCTTTTGTCCCAGCTCTCCCCCCTCAAGCCCCCACAGATACTTGCCTAATTGTTTGTAGTGCTTCATGTCCTATTCTGCAGTTCCTAAAATAATCACCTTTCTGATTTTATCAATCCCTTCCTTTTAGAGGATGATAATTAGGTCTGATTTTCAGAAATATTAAGTAACCAGAACTCTAATTTACTGTAGCAAGGGTGACAGGAATTCAGTCTCAAGCCTTAGACATCTCATCGCACACACCCAGTATTAA
Source organism: Cariama cristata (assembly GCF_000690535.1). Taxonomy (NCBI): domain Eukaryota; kingdom Metazoa; phylum Chordata; class Aves; order Cariamiformes; family Cariamidae; genus Cariama; species Cariama cristata. The sequence continues at coordinate 77,314 of NW_009595061.1, forward strand.
AGAATGAAAAGTAATGGATGTTAATGAAAATATAAATCTTAATTCAATATTTATTTCTCTAAAGTTAAAATTTTTCACACTGATAATCTGTAAAAAGTGTAAATGTATATTTATTCAGAGACATTTAGAAATTCTGTTCAGGGTTATTTGAAGTTTGTTAAGCTTACGCAATTCCTGCATGTAGGAGTCATTATATACTAACAAGGAGTCATTATATACTAACAGCTCTGTTACATGTCTTTTAGATCAAGAATAACTGGGAAGTGATGAACGTTGATAGTGCCTTGCTGAAGAGCATTCTGTAGCTAAAACCAGTCTTCTCCAGCTTTTTCTCTAGCCAACCCAGTCCTCTCCAGCTTTTCTGTGGAGGTTAGGGAATGCCTGAGCAAGTAAATTAAAAAACAAAAACAAAAACAAAAACAAAAACACAAAAAACCAAAAAAACACCACACACCACCAAGTATTAACACTTAGTCTTAAAACCTATTGAACCTAGGAGACTTGAATTCAAAATAAATCACAGGAAGAGAATGGTTGAGTAGGCAAACGTAAGGCAGTACCTATTTCACAGAAGAAACAGTGAGTCTGTTTTATCAGACTGGCTTCCTTGTCTCTTGGATGCCCAACTACTAGCAAAGGCCCCAGGTGCTACCATTTCTCTGTGCTGTTCTCATGCTCAGTGTTAAACTCACCAACACTCTCAGGTCTAGGCTTTAGACAAACTTAGAGAAAGAGAAAATGGGTTTTTTCTGCCTCTTCTAGCAAAGTGATCAACAGAGTACACTGTAGGTATTGAGCGGATAAGAAAAATGTTCCAAATATTTTACAGTATTAGTTGCATATTTTAAATTAACAACCAGTAATAAACAATATATAAATGAATGCAGCACAGAATATTCCTCTTCTAGACTGACACAGTTTAATATTATGTAATAAGCATAGTTCCAAGGTGATAATTTACAGTACTAATCAGAAACAAATATTGTATGCAACTTCACATAATATACACCTTTACCCATGTCTTTTGAAAGCCTCAGAGAAAAATCCTTGATGTTTCATATTAATATTGCTCACACGAATTTAAAACAAATGTAATAGCCTATTATACTTTTGTGCCCCTCAACACACTTTGCACAGAATTTGACAATAACATTTTACCACCTCATTCCTATTGAAATCAGAGTAAAATAATGTATCCAGTCCAAGTATTTGAATATACTCTGTGTTTATGTAAAATCATTAAACTAATACTATCATATCCTGTTTTGATTTTCCAAAACTTCCCTATGTCAGAAACCTTCACTTTAAGTAATTTAAATAGGAATATCCGTCTACTTTTCTGCTAGGTAATGCTACAGGATTTTAATTTTCCCTATGCTGAAGAAGAAAACCTTCCATCTAACTTCATTTATTTCTGGTTACAATCTTACATAAAAGGAAAGGACCCCTATTAAATTTAATTAGAGACTTTTATTTTATTTCAATCAGATCAAGAAACTGGGCACAACATTCAGCTGGCAGGTGTTATTGTAGCTACAGCTGCTTTGTGATCTAGACCAATTTGTATCTTGACTGCATTTTTTGTTCCCTCAACTGCAATACTGTTCGCCAAAAGTATTCATGGCCAAACAGATGTTTTTAATGCCATCGGTTAATATTATGCCAGCTAAACAAAGGAAATAGCAGGAATTATAACCTTCACCTTTCTTTTCTTTGCTTCTTAGCTCTAGAAAGTCAAATGGTAGAAATGTTTTACCTCCATACTGGTTTATTCCTGAAGTTGTTTTTTTCTGCTGTAAATTCAATTGTAAAAGCAAGTGGGTGGTCTTCTCATACAATAGCTGATTTCTGGGTTTGGTTCTTCTTAGTTCTAATATCCCTAACTTTTTTCTTCCCATGGAAATTAGATTTAAAATATCAAAATGCATAGAAACACATAACATGTATATGTAAAAAGCTGCTTCAGGACAGAAACTAACCTGTAAATAATGGGATTTAGAAAAAAGCATTTCCAATGGGCCAGTTATTAAATAACTCTTTACTCTAAAATCTGGTTTTAGATAGACGCTATTAAATTCAGACAACTAATGGATTTGGTTGGGGAAACATCTGTGCTCATTCTTAAAGGAAAACTACAGAACACGTTGTTCAATCAGCTGGGACCCTGTTTTTGAAGATGGTGTTTGAAACAACAAAATGCCCTTGCAAAAAAATTTGAGACTGCTTCTGAGCTGAAGCCTCAATGAAGCTGGTGAAAGAATCAGTAGGGACAGCAATGCTCTGGGACTTCAGGCCTGCCCCTTACAGCTCTTCAGGGGACCTCCAAGAGCTGTTCATTTAATTGTAGGGGGGTTGTGCCATGGTATGCATGACAGCAGTTTTTCTTGTGCTCCCAAATCTCCTTTCTTGCCAAGTCACATCCCTTTTAATTCCAGAGATAGCAGAATTCCATTTCTTCTGAAATAGGACAAGATCTACCATCTTTTTAAAGATTTCACTGCTTTTATACAACAGTTCTTTGAGCATACTACATTGTATTTGCTACCAACCTGTACCTTGCCAGTCACTCTGTTTCAGCTTGATCTTTTTTCTGTGTGGATTAACAGAATATTACTATTCTAAATATTTGGTTTTATGAAGACCATTAGCTGTAATAATTAAATGACAGTTAAAAATCATGCAGCTTTGCCTGAGTATTGGACAGTTAGGTCTAGTTTTAACACCTTAAGCAATAACAACATGTCAGGTGAGAGGCTGTTTTTTGTTTTTCCTGTGCTCTTTAATCTGCAGGGTTTCTACCAGCATTCAAAAATAGACAGCTATTTGCAGAGTGATGGAGGTATTCCATCTAGATTAAAATTGTGACTGACCTCTCCCAGGGTAGAAAAATTACAAGTTTTTCTACAGAAGCAATGTTTGTACTATATGCTTTAGTTAATTACAAGTCATCCAAAAGACTAAAACTACAGTAGTTATGAAACTCTTCTTAATCCCTTGGAACTATGCGAAACAATGCAGTGCTTACTCCCTTGCTAGATTACTGGAAGGCAAATATTAAATTCCAGCAAAGAAGCAATTACTAAATCCATGTTTTGTAATTAATTCACTACTGATTAGTTCTGACATATGAGCGGTCTGACCGGGTCTAAAAAGGTAGTTAAAATAGAGAGAAAAAATGTCTGTGGCTAGTGTAAAATGACATTTGTCTCTGTTATGAGCAAAACCAATGCCACGAAATGAACGCTGATTATTTTTTGAGATGGCAAGATTTGGAAGTTTGCCCTTCTCCCATCCTAAACATTTCAGAGAGACATCTTGCATTACTTTCAGTGTTTTTTGTTATAGACACCGTACTGTATATCAGATCATAGCCTAGTGAAAATCATTACAGGTCTATTGAAGATTATTGTTTTCTTCATATTACAGCAGCCATAGATGTGATTTTTGTTTATTGACAGATTTATTGTGATTACTCATTCAAAAATATATTCTGTTGTTCACCATCATTTCTCAGCAACAATATTAATTAAAATATTTAAGTAATCTAGTTGTACAGCTTGTGTTTTTATGTGATTGACAAAACATCTGTAAGTGCTAGTACTGGAAGTGAACAACTGTAAATGTTCTCTGTGTTAGCATAAATTATCTGGTGAATATCAATGAATGCATCTGCAGAAATAAGATTGCTGCAGAGATATTTTAGTAGCTCACACTAATCAATTTTTTAAAATGTAAACAGCTCCAAAATTAGACTCTGTAAATCATAGCACCTCAATGAGAAATAAACTATAAGTTCCAGTTTTTCATTCAGAGGGACTGAAAAGATACATTTTAACTTCCTTTAACACTGTCACTCTCTTTGCTTCCTCTTCTGAAAGCTTCCTACTCATTAAAACCACTTTGTGATCTTTACATAAAAATAAACTGCTCCTGAGGCAGGGACAAAGAGTTGGTATAGGTGTGTGGATTTACATATCCTGCTTGCTTTCATCTGGCAGCTCCAAAGACATTCAGCCACCAGGTACGCTTGCTTTCTGTTCTCATTGGCCCCTGTGTCTCAGCATGACCCCAGTTTGACTTTGGATCTGCGGTATTCAAAAGCAAAGAAGTAGAACAGCAGCACAGAGAGAATTAGAAACAGAATCACTGATGAAACTATTGATCAGCCGCTCTGTTAAAACTAAGGTACACCTCCATTTGGAATTAAACCACCGAACATGCATGGTAACAAGGTGAAAGGTCTGACCCAAACACAGAAAAAGTACAGAAATTTTGAATTCAAGATGTGCAAGGGAGGAGAAAGGAACTTTGAGATCCATCAGGAAAAACTGAGATAGTGAAAGGGGGAGACAGCACAAAAAGTCTGTAGACCTGTTTCTAATGGTTATTGTCTGTATCAGCATCATGCCGGCCATCCTAAAAAACAGGACTCAAGAAATGGAGTTCTTTTTTGAAAACTTAACTAATGATAGCGAGTGGTGCCATCATTTTGATGTTGAAGCGAGTGCAGCTCTTAGGTGGGGAAGATACTGATGAGTATTCATATTCAAGGTAATGGAGCAAGGGAAACTGGAGAGGAAACTACAAAAGGAGGCAAGATTTTGCCAAAGGGACTAAAAAGAAGAATAATTCTTACAGCATCAGCACTCTGAATGAGGATTAATAGGGTGAGACTGCATTTGTCAGCCACAATATAAAGCAGTAACCAGAACATGAAGCACAAATAAAGGGGCAAGGCTGGATCTTTGAGCAGCTGTGGACAATGAATATGCATGTTTTAGACAAAGTTGGATGGTGACAATGTAGAGTGAGGATGGTCTCAAAGAGGAGGCCAGGTTATGGGTATGAGAGGCAGGCATCACAGCGGGAGCTTAGCTGTTTGCCTACTGCAAATGAGAAGGAATGAAGACGTAGCTGAGAGCTTTGTTACAACCTCCGACTGTTCAGTAAGAGCAGACAAGGGCAGGCTCAGGAGCCAAGTTGTCAGAGGACACAGCTTTTCCGTGTGCTTTACCACATCAAATGCCTGTTTGTCAATGAGCCCATGTCTTTGCACAGTGTAGTACCCATGCCAGTTCTGGAAGTCATCTTTCCTATCTAGACTGCTTGCTAAATACATCTTTCATGATACCATCATGAAGTGAGTTAATGTTAATTTAAAAAAAAATGTTAGTGTTTTCAACTTACAGGATTACTTCTGTGTCCTCCCTTCTTAGTAACTGCCTTTTAGACTCTAAGCTCTTAAAATGAATATTTATCTTATTTTGAACAAATGTAAAGGACATATATTGTCATATATGCTGTCATTTAAATACTAAGATTTAATAATGTTCCTTTTTTTAGAAATGCAAAAAATTTTTGCAGTGAACATCTCACCTGCAATTATTTTTCTTGTAGATACTACTTCCCCATAGTCAGCTGTAAAAAAAAAAAAGCACCTTTTCTTCCATCAGTGGTCAAATAAAATTATGTGAAATAGTAGCATTAGGAATGCATTGAGTATAATTTAGCTATCTGTAAAAAGCAAGAGCAACCCATCTTACTACTCAATCCATCACAGCTTGCCTGTGCATGGTCCATGTGCTGCATCTAAAACTACTATATGATTTAAAGTTGATCTGAGACAGTAACAAAATAGCTTCTGTATATCTTTCCTTCCTGCTGTGTATTTATATAAACAGAAAAATTAAATATGGTAAATAGTGCTGTTGGAATCCCTGTATTAATGTTGAATCTTCACTTTTTAGATGATGCTAAACACTTGAATATTCAAGTTGGAAGTCATTAGAAATAAAAGTCAGGAAGAAATACTTTCTGTGAATGCAAACCTAACCTCATTGAAAGCATTTCTTAATTATTATTCCATCAGCTGTTTGATGGTAACTTGTAAGCTAAATTAGCTGATCTGGGTGTAATTAAACCTTAGTAAACGGAATGCGCCTGTACACCGTCAGGCTGTCTCTACAAGAAGGAGCCACTACAACTATGCACAAGAAAACATACTTCATTCTCACTCCTGTGTTCTCTCAGTTGAATACTCTTTCCGAATAATGAATAGTTAAAATAAAATAATGATTATTTTATTATATTCTTATGTGGACAGAGTCTGTTCATTAGGGTGACATTTAAGTGGTCTGACTGAGCATAAAAAATTGACTAAAATTGACAAAAAAAATAGTGCAAAAAAAATCTAAAAGATAAGGAGACTTCTGGGTCTGTTTTCCATTGGGAAATAAATAAAATAGTAGCTTTCTCAGTCCTATACTGGTATGTTATACTATCACCACAAATGAAGGAAAAATATTTTTCCTTTACAGGAACATAGCATCATTTTCTATTTAAAACTATAGATGCCTTGTTTCCTGACAGCTTTGCGAATCAGAGGGATCTGATGAGGGAAAAAAATGGCTTATTTTCGGTTCTAGTTCCAACCATCAACTATTCTTCCTCAGTCAACTGGATAGATGGCTCATCTGTCAGGCTACTAAACTGCTGCAAATTACAGCAAATAAGATGCTGCAAATTATATGCTGAGGAAAACAGAGGTAGATGCCATGTTACTAGAATCAGTTGGTGCGTAGCTTGTAAAGGGTCTGCTGGTCTCAAACAGTGAAATTATCCTTGCAGCAGCCATAGGGACCTCTGAGAGGGATTTCTTGACAACTAAGGTGGTAACAACTAGTTGAGATCTATGCATGTCAATCATAGCTTTTATTCTTTCACTGCTTCATGTTTAAAAAAACAAATCCAGTATTTCACTTTTTTGCAGGATTCATAGCAGAGGGTGCAAACTGAGGGTCATCGTTGCATATTTACTGCTGCATCCCTCTCATGTTTTACAATTTTATACAGCATTGCTCCAGTTATGCAGAAACAGACTGCTTTTATGCCTCATACATCTGCTTAATATTAGCTTCAATTCAGAACAAAAAAGAGCCTTGGGTCTTGCCTTGAATCCTCCATACTGACCAGAAATTAAACAGTGTGCTAGTAAAACAAAAGGAAGCAGCAGAAGTCAAATAAATCAATGAGAAATTGAGGTTGACCTTGACAGGCTTCGATTAATTGCTGAAAAACAATGCTAGAAAATACTGCAGATATTTTTCTGTGAACTTTGTCTTAATTTTTGCTCCCTTTTTTGCCATTAATTTCCCTTTAGTGCTGCCTTCTGCAAATCCAACAGTTGGTGAGATTACTATGGTGAGTGCAACCAGCAAGAGGAAAGAAGACGTTGAAGGGTATTTTCAGAAACTTCATTTTGAAATCAGTATTAATGTGGCCATTTGCATATGAAACTTGACTCACAAAGATTGTACCAGTGAGTTATGTGAATCCTGTGCCCAGTGACACTGCTCATGTTTTGCATATCAAACATTCACACTCAGTTGATTGGAAATGATCTGTAAACTGACGTGCTTTTGCAGAATGCATTTAGAAAATAATAAATCTCTTCATAGAGTTTGCAAACAGAAAAGAACAGATATTTTTTAGCAACTTGAAGTACTGTGAGGAGATGGTTGTATGCCCTCCAGTCGTGAGAATTCAGGTCTTGTCAATCTGTCAAAGACGCTTAAAAAGCATAATTTCCCTGGCCATTCTGCTATCATTTCAGAGATACGGTTCCTGATTTACAGTTTATTGCGTGTGCCACATACAGAGTTACGGAGAGGGTTATTTTCTGTCTTTCTGTTGGTGGATAAGGAACAGCAACGGGAAAATTAACCCTGACTTCAGTGAGTGATAGATACAGCCCCTTGGGGTAGTCAGAAATGGGGCAACTGTACTTCATGGACTGCTGAACTCAAAGAGAGCAAGAAAATAAGGCATGAAAGCAAAATCTGTCCTTGTTACCAAAAGCAGTACCAGAAATGGCAAACTGCAAGAACGGAAACATTTAGAAAAGAAATAACAAAGTACCTGCATGGTCCCCTGGCTGTTCCCATGGAGCGAGAGGTCAATGGACCAGCTACTGCTGACCTCAGTAACTTTGAATCAGACCTATGACTGGGAGCTGTGCTAGAAGGCAGTATATAGAATCTTATTTCTTCTTTAACCACAAAGGCAGTGTATAGAGTCATATTTCTTCTTTAACCGCATTCTCCGTTTTGATACTTTCAAAAAAATATCGATTTATTCTTAGCATAGAAAAAAGAATTCTGTATCATCTCCAAGAAGAAACAAACTCTGGTCTTTTGGAGACTAGCATAGAAGTCATTAAGTACTTTCAGAAGTATTTTTTTAGTTTTGTTTTGGGTGGTTTTTTTTGTTTTTTTTTGTTTTTTTTTTTTTTCCCAGATATCATTGTAGGGATCATTTACATAATGTGGCTGTAGTTTTATTACAAAGTGCTAAGATTAGTTTATAAATGTGAAGTTTATGAGCATGTTACCAGAGGAAATGTTCATTCTAATAAAATAACAAAAATTAATAGAAAGTATATATTCCCCCTTCTGAACAACAATTCTGGTTACAGGTACTTTAGTATGGGTCTGAATAAACAAGAGAGATTTGAAGTAAATTACTCTGTTCAACAAAAGTTGGTAAAAAATGTGTATATCTTATTTCTTGTAAGCATAAGAACCATCACAGTTATGAGTAAACATAACATTCATATTACCCTGTGTTTGCTTCTTCAATTCTCTGTATTTTAATCAAAAATCCTTATTGACTCTGATATGATTGTTGGTTTTTTAAGTATAATTGTATGTTTATCCTTATCCAGCATCCCTCCCACCTCTCCACTTCTCTGTATCAGGTTTGTTGCTTTGTATGTTGAAAGCTACCAAATTATCGGTTTCAGTTCTGTAGTGAAGAGCAACTTTGGTTTCTGCAGTTCTTTCTGAAGGCCCAGGAGGACTTTAAAAGCATTCGCTGATAGTCAAGAAGATAAAGTCATGTATGAATGCTCAATTTGCAATTCCTTTCTGAAGCTGACTGTATACTCAGTGATTTGCTGGTATGATTGGATCAGAGACAGTGTAAGTTATTAACTGAAAACAGAGAAAGTACAGTTAAAAAGTTAATTCCAGTCATATGTACAAACATTTTTAGAGAGAGATATATATAGTTACTTAGAATTATATATAATTCTGAGAGTACAGTAGTATTATTTTGATAACCAAAATAAACTTTTCGAGTCTAGAAATTATCTGATAGGTTTTATCCTTTACTCTCTGTTCATAAATTAACTGTATTTCTGCACTGGATAAATAATTTTCAGTTTGTCAGGCTCTTGTACTTCATAATTTGAATTAGCAGACTGGCTATTAACTCACAAAATACTATTTTTAATCTATGTTTTATAAATAGAACTTCTGACAGGAGAGGCTAAGGAACAAATAATGAGAAATACAAATAATGAATAATAAATCACAGATATGTCTTCACAAATTAATATTCTTCTAAAAATTTATTTCAAATATTCTTGTCTCATGTGACTGTAAGAAGATGTACAAATTTTCTAGGAAGTTCTTGCTGGTGGATAAAAGTAACATCCAGCTATTCCGCTATAGTTCATTCTTCTGAAATAGGTTTGAGAAACAAATAAATTATTGAATTATGAACAGTTTCATAAAGCAAGAAAAGTCTATCTCCCTGCTTCTATTGAAGATGCATCCTTCTTTTTCTTTAGCGCTTGCTACCTCAAACTCATCCTTTATAGTTAGTTTAGTTCTTTAATATTAGCAATAATTACTAGTTTGAGTAAATGCTTTCCTTCTATGTGCAAAAAGGGAGCTTAAATACTGTCATTATTAGGTGATGAGTAATACTATTATGTTCTACAAGAAAAATTAAGAACAGTTTCATATTTCATTGCCTCTATGCTACTAAAAGCTGATGCGCTCCTTAAGCTACAGGAAGGGAGGCCCATACTTCCCTTGCAGGAAGAGCTGAGTTCCATCCATGCAATCAGATTTGTAATACTCACGCAGCAACAAGCAATTATCTTGCAACAGGGGTCACAGCGGGAGATAAGAGTTCACACAGCACAACACACCTGCGTCTTTTAAAAAGTGAGATAAGGGGTAGTTCCAGTGAGCAGATTATGAAGCCAGGCTGTTAGGTTTCATGATTTTAACAGGAGAAAGGAGAACAGTGGATTCACATCTGTCTTGCCTTCTGCGGCTCGTTGGTAGGTACCTGAAAATGTGCACTATACCTGCATTATGGCCCTGGTGGTAGTAGCTGGGGACAAGGAAAGGTGCTTCACAGGAATTAGGATTTAAGAGTTACAGATTTCACACGAGAGAGCTGCTGGCTGGAAAATTAGAGACTTGTTTTAATATTCTCTTTTCTTTTTCTATGTGAGCAAGTTGTCTGCCCAGCTGTGACCGATGGGCTGTGTGGCTGACATTTGCTGAGGAAATCAGTAGAGTCTTGCTATTTGTAAATGACAGGTAACCACATCAAGAGCACTGGTTAGGCCAAGCTGAGCTGTCAAAAACAAAATTCTCACGGCGAATTGTAAAACTAAGCCTGATGCATTTCTTCAGGATGTATCCAAAACAAAAAGTCCAAATTTCTTCTATTTTCTCCTGTTAATCAGACTTTGGTTTTTGGAAATCACAACAAATAGATTTCACTAACATTTTCATGCTCTACAGCATTTATAGCTCGGTTTCTAGGACACGCCTTACATAAGCAGAACTGGATCATGTCTGTGAAAATGGACCTAAACCTCACCTATGCAATCTGTTTTCCTAAAAGCTGATCCACTGCCCTCCTTCCTTGCTCTGAGTTTTAGCTGATGAATTCTACTAACTACAGAGTTTCCCAAGGAATCAAAGTACACTGGAAGATCAGAATAGTGCAAATACATTTTGGCCATGAAGCCTTTTAAGAAACTTTACCTTAGAAACTCTGAGAGTGGCATAAAAGCTCCATCATTATATAGCATTGACAGAATACCCTTTAATCCGGGATGAAAAGAAGTACCAGAAACAAGCATTCAAATGTCACAGGTCAAGCCTTCTTAATAATTGATTTTTTTTATTTGAGGGGGACTGGAAGAGAGGTTAGATTTTAAAAAGAGATTTAAAAGAATAATGTCTTTATGATTCCTTTAGATTATGGTTTTGGAGACTTCAAGTTCATTGAGATTATATTTTTTTTCAGGATTTTTTTTTCCTACAACTACAATGCAAAGAAAATAAAGAGACAAAAACAAAAAAGACATGATAGTCTCAAGTAATTGTTGGATTTGGATCTTTCAGTGACATTAACTATTATGACATTCATTACAAAATAACAAAAGCTGCTAACATTTTTCTTTCTGCTCCACGTAAACTACCATTCAGGCCCATTCAGCCACTGCAAAAAAGTCCTGTCTGACTGAGGTCACTCAGATACTCTATTGACATTTTCACATTCAACCTCAAAGAGCTGCAAAATCCTTAATGAAGACCTTCCTTGACACAATAGTAATATGACAGTCTTGGAGAGAGGTGGACTATACAGACATGCATTGATAATATTAGATCAACAGTTTAATTTTTCAGCTAGCAGATACAAATCCTTGGGAGTAACTCTACCAGGGCCATCATTTTCAAGAGTAAATAGATTATTTTTCTTCCTTTAGATTTCAGATGTTTAAAGGATTTGGATGTGCAGTTCTCTGGGGAACCTGGTCTAGGAAGTGTGGAATTTATTATGTTAGAAAGCAAGCAAGCTGTGACCATCTGACAAATGAAAATTCTCCCCTGTGTTCCCTGCGTTCACTTGCCCAACCAGTTTCATGCACTGTTTAACAAGGCAACGGCCAAGCCCAGCAAAACAGGAGGTATCTGAGAAACACTCACAAAGTCTCCAGCAAAAGAATTGAAATTTCCTGCTAGACATGATATCTTTATTTGGGAATAAAGTCTGAAAATAAGGCAATTTTTAGTATTAAGAATCTGGTTCAGTAAACTGTGACAGACATTCAGATACTCAGCTCATCTAATTCAGTTTGACTCCATTAGAGTCAATGACATTACATCAATTTACGCCACCTGAGTGTTTAACCCAGAAGGCCAGAATCATGAAAAGTCGCTTCAGAGACAACACTGCAGACTTTTGAGAAAAAATTTGCTTAGCCATTCATACTTGAGTCTGTATTTAGATGTCTACTCTGCATAATGTGTCTTTTGTGATCAAATTGTGGCTGCTAATAAGGAGAGGACAGTGAGATGAGTGTCATCTTTTAAATTACTTCTTTTCTACTTCTCAGTAGAAACCTCTGTGACTCAAAGCCTTTTTTTTTTTTTTGCCTCTTTTCTTCAGATGCAAAATAGAAATAGTAGCAGAGGCAGCATGGAAAATTAGATGCGGGGTTTTAAAAACCTTCCAGCCTTCAGGTTTAACTGCAGTTTTGGAGAAAGCATCCATGGGTGTTTGAGGCCTTCCCAGATCTAGGAAAGCTCAATTTTAGACTTGCTTAGCACTGGGGAAAGGATTTAGCTTTATGATAACATACTACAGATTATACCTTTATGATAAGCTACTAAAGACACATTGGCACACCTTACATCTGTAGGAAGAAATGGAAAGTGACTATTTAAAGGTAAAGACGACAGTGAAATAAACGTAGATTCAATTACGAACTGCTGCTTTAAACGATTAGCTGAAGAGGGGGGGGATCAAATTAACTTTAATATGATAACCATCTATAATTGAACAGTATTTATGCAGTGTCCATGGAATGGTGTGGAATTCAAATGGCCCAACTCGCACTAGCTGGAGCTCAGTTGCATGGAGAGCAAGGATAAACATGGATTTTATGGAATTCTTGGTTGAGAATTATTTGGTTGAGAATTAATTTAATAGCAGGCTTTGGCTTTGTTATAGTAAATAACATATTGATTAACATGTTTAAACTCTCAAGAAGGGATGAAGAAGACATTAATAACTGGCAAAGTGTTTGAAAAATTACAGTAAGCCAGGAGTGTATGCTGAACCAGTAACTTTGGTGCATTGTTGCATTGTATACATAGTGTGAAAGTGCCTGCTCAAAGCAACCATTAAAGGAGTGTGATCTAAGTGGAGTCCCGTACAGGGGTGACTGAAGTCCATTTAGAAAGCCAGGCAGAAATTCTGATTCTGGTACAACTTTGCAAGAAGCACAATGTATACCTGTGTGGCAAGGTGGGGCTATAGTTCAGATGTTGTTCACTGATGTAACTGTAGCCAATTGGTTTCCATTGCTGTATTTTCCTTCATGGTTTTGGGTTTTTGTTTTCTCATTAAATCTGTGTAAGTCATCACTGATTCATTGACCTATGTTTTTAGAACTGTACTTCAGATATATACTCAAAATCAAAGGCTAGGGCCCTTTGACCATCAGGACATCATGTAAGCCACCTGTTGATGGAACCTTCCTCAGAGATGAAATCCTCAGATGACTGAAAGTCTCTAATGTTGCTTATATATTAGCAACACATACATTTATGTCGCATATATATATAACATATATATGTTAAAACACCCAAAGAATAGAACAGGTCTAGAGAGATGTTTCATATTTTCCTGTGTCCCACCAATTCAAGATTCTCAGAATAACTGATGGGTGCTGTGATGGTATATGTGATATAGATTAGCCTCCATGCTACTGTGATGTCTGTAATTAGACACACTGGTCTTAAATCAGTCAAGGAAGTAATCTAAAAATCACAGTCGCTCTTTTACAGTTATCAGCTAAGGTAGTATGGAAGCTCTTCAGACCTGTGCTCGTGTTCCTTTTCTACGCCACCACTAGTTCCCACATGGACTTCTGGATACAATGGTTGAGGTGAACATCTTTTCTCAGCAGACTGGATAATAACAAAAAGCCTCTTTCTTTTTCGCCACAAGTGTTAAGTAGGAGAATGGAAAAAGTAGCACTTCAACTTCTGCACTGCAATCAAGGTTACAAACATGCATTACTGGGTCCCCAGCACAAGAAAGATATGGACCTGTTAGAGCAGATCGAGAGGAGGGCCACAAAAATGATCAGAGGACTAGAACACGTCTCCTATGAAGAAAGGCCGAGATAGTTGGGCTTGTTTAGCCTAGAGAAGAGAAGGCTCTGGTGAGACCATATTGTGGCTTTTCAATATAAAAAGGAGGCTTATAAGAAAGATGGAGAAAGACATTTTACAAAGGCCTGTAGCCACAGGACAAGAGGCAACAGTTTTAAACTGAAAGAGGGTATATTTAGGTTGAGTATAAGGAAGAAACTTTTTATGATGAGGGTGGTCAGAGACTGGAACAGGCTGCCCAGAGAAGTTGCGGATGCCCCATCCCTGGAAGTATTCAAGGCCAGGTTGGATGGGGCTTTGAGCAACGTGGTCTAGTGAAAGATGTCCCTGACCGTGGCAGGGGGATTGGACTAGATGATCTTTAAGGTTCCTTCCAACCCAAACTGTTATATGAATCTGTGATTAAACTATCTAATCTATGCAGAGTATATGAGGCTCTTTGCAATAAGGGAGAAGCGGAATACTGTACACAAGGCTATAACTTGTTTTGTGTCTGCAGTAGCCATACAGACAGCTTTCAGCAGAAGGAGTGCTTGCCTACCAGATATATCCTGTTGAAAAATCACTAGTTAGGTCTTCAGCTTGGCAATACCATTCTAGTCCTCAGCATGTAATACAGGTAGCTTATGAGAGGATATCCCACATGCAGCGGATTTCACACACAGAAGAAGCTCAAAGACTTCGTCTATAACTGAATCTCTACATGTATTTGGATGGAAAAATATTGTTTTGTTTTCTAGCTTCAGATGCCATCACATTTGACCACAGCCAAGAAGTATATACTAGCAACGGGGAGTTTATAACAGGTGCCTGAAATCATTCTCTGTCATGCTCAAAAGCAATCACTTTATTTTCAAAATTTTCTTCATATAGATTTGTCAATTAGGAGTATGGAAAAAAATTCCAAGCCAACAGTCATTTAGCTCTGTGGCTAAAACTGAAGAGCAGAGGCAATTATAGATTTGGAAAAGCCCTTATGAAGTTACCATTTGTTTGCTGTCGGAGAACTGTAATAAATTATACCAGCTACATAATTATATGGCTAGACTCTCTAGTAACAATTTTGCTGCCCAAGTCCTCAGAACAGCAAACCTTTCCTTGACACTTATTTCATTGCTTCTTGTACTCCTCATCTGCACCTACACACATTCAGATTATAAATTCAGTGGGATGGCAACAATTATTTTCTTGGGTATTTGTACAATACAGTGGTATTCCTTGGTTATTCTGTGCTCTTTCACAAGATGTAATAATAATGTGATGTCCCTGCCTTAATGTTAATTCTCTAGTTTCTGTGATTCTAATTTTCTTTTCTGAGTCAGAAATCAAATAAACCAAGGCTGCTTTACATCCCGTTAATCACAGATACATACACGTAACCTTATGTGCGTACCAGTGCGCATTTGAAACAGGGTTCCCTTTGAGTGATTTACAAGTGTTAAGTATCATTGTGTCCATATACATAAATTTTATTATCACTGGTATGAATATGTTATCCAGACTAGTTTTAAATCATTTCTACTTTTATTTTGTACAAATTTATTGCTACACACACACTGTAGTAAAGTTTAAGTAAGGGTCTGCACCTTGATTACTGTAAATACTACGCATTATGATAGCAGTTCGTTCACACTAGCAGTGTGAAGTGGGTTATAGGGTTTCTCTCCTCAGTTCCCCTACTTTAGGGGCTCACAGACATTACCCAGCCAGAATCTGTTCCTAGTATATATTTAACAACCAAGAACTTGATCCTGTTTCCGTAGCTCATTCTCTTTCTTCAGATGAATATCAATTTCAAGAAATGCAGAATGAACACTACACATAAACATGAAACCGTTTTTTTCTCTCTCAGATTTGAAGGAGCTTTTTATTTTGTTTTGCTTTATTCTATTTTATGAGAGGAAGGTTTCTTTCTGTTTTCAGGCTGCAAGTAAAATAGATGTTAAGATGTTTTTCTGCATCACTCTGGAGGCGAAAGTGATTAATTCAAAGCATAATAGCAATAGCTTATATTTCTGTACTACCTTTCATCTTGAAGGATACCTATCCCAAAGCACTTTACAACCTAAGTAAAGCAGGAATCATTAAAATTCAACATTTGCCATTCCACCGGGACTGTTGTACTGTACCTTTAGTGTTATGTATACAACAGTACCATGGTTACTGCAGCTACCTAGAGCAGAGAATAGTGAGCTTTTAATGACACTTTTTTTTCTGTGGGTGTTTAACAGGTCAGTTTTCTATAACTGAAATGTAGCCCTGTTTGAGATAGAACACATTACTTACTCCATGGCACGCAGACACACTAGCCAACATCTTAGAGGATATTTGAAAAAGCTCCACAACCATTGGAAACCATATGTTGAATTTTAAGAAAATGGAAAATCGTTGCCTGTGTTGGAACAAGACCACTACATCTAGAGTCACCACTGTCTCGTACATGAAAAGTGATAACTCATCTTGCATATTGACAAGCGGTCAAGGCTTTTGTTTTAAAAATCATTTCACAAATGTCGATTGCAACAGCACAGATATACTCATTTTAATTGCATATTAAAACATTGCTTCTAATCTGAATAATAGTAATAGAGTAGCCTTAATAAGTCACACACACACACCCCACATACCGCAAAGTTTTCCTTCCAAGCAATGACAGGTCAAATCCTCCATAGGATAAGATCTGGTAAGAAAATTGTTCATCATAGCCTGGCTGCCAAACTGACTGGAACCATCTGGTGCTTCCCAGTAAAAGAAATAACTTTTCTAAGATGAAAGCAGTTTCTTAAAAATTAGTTTAAGATCTTGTTCGGAAAAATATGTTGGATCTTGTAAAAACATTACATGTATATTTACACAATGAACAGCATACAGGAGTTTCAGGAAGAATAATTGTCCTGAAAAGAGCCCTTAAAAATGTCAGAAAATTCATAATGCTAGCTTGAGAGATTGAAGAACATTTTAGAAATCCACTGGAGGAAAGGCTCAGAACTATTGAGACCATCCTGAGATCACCTTTCATTTCTTTGTATTGTTTTAAAGGACATAATGTCCGTAGAACTGGCCAGCTGTTGTCACTGGTGAATGATGAAAGACAACTGTCAGAACTTTATCAGTAAAGATCTATTCATACTATAATCATACTCAGGAACAGCATCATGCAATGCAGCTTTGACATCATCAAAATGATGATCATGTTTTTTCCCCATAATGATACATCATAATGTGGGAAGGATCCACAATGTCAGCCAGTTTTTGACAGCTTCATGATCCAGTAAGCCAAACAGCAAAGTGGTCTGGAAAAGGTCAAAGGGAATAGTTTCACCTCCAACAACAAAAAAACCCTGGATGTTAAAAAAATTCCCTTAGACCTCAATGGAATAAGAAACAAAGCTTATTATCAATATTCAACATGTTTACACTGAAAGATAAAAATGCAGAGTGCACTAATCAGCATTACTAAACCAACATGATTCCTAAGGGACAGAAATACACTTACCACTCCAGAAGAAAGAATAATGTTGATGTCTTGTGTGCTCCTTTCAGCTGATTCTAAGCCTTTAAATCTTCTGTTAAGTTCACTGGAAGAGTTAACACAAGATGTGTAGCACCTGGCTTTCTGGTTAGTTTACTGCTGTAGTAAATTTGTGATACTCAGATGTGCTGGTTTAAGTCAACTGAAATTAATTATTGCCTTCTGGTAGGTAACCTAGTCTTATTTGTCAAGGTTATTACCCTTGTCACATGGCCTGGGTTAGGACTCTTCTACAGTATTCATAATTTTCATTATTTTTGTCATTTGTATTGACATTATTTTTGTCTGTTCCTGAAATTTCCCATTTGAACAAAGTTGACATATGCAGTAATAGATTTAAATAATACTTTGGAACATGTGACATGCTTTGCCCAGATGTGACAGTAATTACCGTTTTGTCGTACATTTGTAATAAGCTACTTGGGGTTAAGAATAAATCAGGGCTTCAGAAACATGCAATACAAATTACACAAAATACTGTCTTTAAATAAAAAAGGACACATATTTATAGAGAAGTGAGGAAAAATAGCAATTAGCCATTCCATTATTAATCATAACTACTTTCATTATCATTCCAACTAGAGCAAGCAAGAAATTAATAAGATTAATTAAGGTTTGTAACATATCAACTGTGTTGCTAATATCTAGTCTCATTCAGTTTGAAGCTTAAGCCCTAATTTCACCAGCGTTGCCAAATTCTGACACTCATCAGCATGATGAATGACTCTGCTGATTGGCTGTTTTAATCCTTGCTTGGTGATTAGTATTCTAGGAGGAGACGTGTTAATAAAGGACAGCAACGTGCCAACAAATTTTGTGGAGATGGATTTTAAAAAAAATTTGAATCAATAAAGACTTACTTCAGAATTATTCTTGAACTGAAATACTGCAACTCGCTGGGAGCCAAACGCTTTTGCTCACACCTTAACTCAGTGACAAGAACTCTAGCATCTGGAAAGAAATGTGTTTATTTGACTTTCTGTAAGCACTTGAAAACTTCTTTACTTCTTTGCTTTGCCTCCAGTTCTCAGAAATCAGGTTGCAGAGAACAAAGATTAATGCTGTTGGATGGTTTGTGGTAGCTCTGGTTTTAGACAGCTCAGAGCGAATAAATCTTTGTTATTAATAGAGAAAACAAAAGATTAAAGGTAAGCTGATTACCGTGGCTGCAAATGAGATGATACATTTTTGTTTCAGCAAATCCTTAAAGGAGCACAGATAAACCTATGTCTCTGCTGAAAAGTGAATACAACTAGTTACCTTGTAGATCTCATGGAATGGTTGAAGTTTGTGCTTAGCTATAGTCATTTGTCTTGAGAAAGATGGTATGCACTAAGATTCAAAACATAATTCAGAATTTTAATAATGCAGCAGGCACTGACTCCTCTCCCCTCTATAAACAATCCGATTGCATCTGGAATTTATGAGAAGAGAAGGAAAACGTGCCACCTTCTAATGATGCCTCTGCTTGTCTAATTACTCCTTGGTCCCTCAGTCTGCAAAATTAACACTGATACGGGTCATGCCTCCAGGCAAACATAGTACACTCCATCAGCTATTCTTCACGAGAGCATAGATATCTGAGTGGATACATCACGCTGGGCACCCCTCCAAGTCCTGTGAAATAGTACAGAGGTTTCTAATTTGGCTCCTCTGGATTTCATTAGGAAACAGCCCTTCTCCGTTTCATGTTGGATTGTGACGTGCTTCACAAGGTTGTTTCCTTTTGCATGAAGTGAAAAGTAGGCTTGTTTTCCAAGAATGTTAATACAAGAGCTTCCCACATTTTACATAGCATTTCACTGAATTTTTAGACAGTTTACCATGTCTCAGAAATCATCCCAGAATATTCTCTTGTATCATCTGGCTAAATCCTGTCCTGTTCAGTACTTCAAAATTGTGTGGTATGAAATGGAGGGTCAAAACAGGCTACAAATGGTAAAAATTATTTCTCATGTGTCACATTCTAAAGATCATTTTTACAATTACATTGTTTCAAATTTAGTGGTGTCTGTGTGACTTTTCACTTCTGAATATTGGCCATCCCGGATGGGAGCTGGAAGGAGAAGATTTGCAATTCTTGGTTCATTGTTGGTTCACTTCTACCAGCAGGAGCATTGTTGCTGCAAAACATTTGTGCAAATACAGAGACCACTTCCTTCCACTGCTGCCCCAACAGTTTCTGGATGCCTCTGAGGATGAAGGGATCTGGGCCTCCTCAGGTGTTCATCTGGCAAGGACCTTTTACCTGCTACTGGTGAAAGCTGTCAAGCAAAGGGGCAAGGGGAGCTGCCAGCCCTCCCTTCCAAGTGGTAGAGGAGGCAGGCGAAAAAGGTGCAGCAGCGAGGGAGATGCCATATGTGTTCCCAGCCCTTCTAATTCACACCAAAATCATTCTTCTGACTACAGAGGAAAACATGAGATACCTCTCCACAGAGCATTCAAAACTTCTGTTGAAGAATTTCCAGAAAAGGCTAAGACTGCTCATTTTCATTTTGTATTCACAATCTTTTAGAATAGATGTCCACAGTGGCCATCTTCCAGAGCTTTGAGGTCCAGAAGTGGTTTGGGGGTGTACTTCTTAGAGTGCTCTATCATGGACCAATAGACAGTCATGTCTACATGATCTGCATTACACATAGACTTTATGTACCCCATAATCTCATAACAATACATGCTTGAGATCTCTCTGCAGGTTACATTCACAGATGGTACATTTCAGAATTCTGGTAAATTTAGAGTGCTGCATTCAATTTTTTAAAAGAATAGACAAAAACATCACCTCTGTTATACTCTCACTTCAACAACTTCTGTCAGGTTTTTCTTTGCTTAGTAGTGTTTGAGACTGGTTACAATACGGACTAGGAAGAAAACATCTGTCTGTCTGATTCTGTCTTTTAATGTTTCTCTCTTTAATTCTTACGCCACATTCATCACCATTACAGTACACATACATGCTTATCACCTAGGAATAGTAAGTGAGAGAGTATCTCAGCTTTGTCAGTTGAACAGAGCAACATTATATGTTATCCTGTTGTAAACGTCATAAAATACATTAACACCTGAATGTTATGAGATCAACTTATTTAAAGACACGCAAAATGCTAGCAAATAACTACTGTGACAGATGACAGATAACTGATCTTGGAAATTCTGTATTCTCAGGACCAGACGGTTGGTCCCTTTTTTGACAGGACAGCAGACTTTGCCTCCTCACAGGGAGGAATTCATACTGCTCCTGAGCTGTCCTACACTTGTAGGGCTTGAGACAAAGGGGCAGGGAGCTCACTCCAGGATGGCGATTCACAGCTAACGTATATGGTCTGACAGACGATGTTCACGTGGAGTGTAACAGTCTTGCATTGTAGGTGCAGACAATAAGAACAGTGTTTATGGGAGTGCATGATATTGATATACAAAGGTAGATAAAGAGCTCATATCTGGATAAATACTGCTATTCTAGATCAGATAAATTCATTGTATTCATAAACCATTCAAAAATATCACAGATTCATGTAAGTTTATTTAATATTTCTGCAGATGTTTTATCTCTTTCTCGAGATCTATACAAAAATTTCTATCCACAGATCTTGAAGAATTTTCACAATTAAATAATCTCTGTGAAATATGCACATATCTATATATGTAAGTATATGTATATATACATTTCCTGTATTAATGGTGGGAAATTTCAGAAATAACCATTTTAAGTTTGTGGAGGAGCCAGGCATAAACGTACGTTATTTCTGGCTGCTAGACTAGTGTTCTTACCAGTGGAAAAAGCCTGCTAATATTTGGGTCAGCATTTTAAAAATATATCTGTTTACTTCTGAGGTTATTACATTCATAGGCAAGTTAATGATACTCAATTGTGTTCATAATGCACCTAAAGGGAATGGACCTTCTGCTAACTAATTGGCATTTACTAATGATGAACAGACAAGACAACTGACTATCACAAGAGATTTTGTTCCCACTTGGCATCATATAACTTCTTCTCAAAGTGGTATCTTTAGCATCTTTCCTGGTTTATCAAGTAAATATTTTTTCCTCTTTAATAGAAGAGAAAATATTTCAGGCTTTTGAAACAGCTACCTACTTTGACTTCCCAGATGGATTTGAGGTGAATACATTAAAAATACAACTTATTAAAACACATATACACTAATGGAGACCACTGTGTAAACTGCAAAGCAGCTATTATCACATAGTACAATTAAGTTCCTATTTAATTCATTTAGATCTTCCTCATTTTGCACACCAAGCATTTCTGGAAGTTAATTGGCATGAAAGGCATGGTAAACTATGCACAACAAATTGAGTGTGAAACAAAGTTAATTTAGATAAAACCCATTGTGCAAAACAGCTGGTTCAGCAATATTTGCAAAGGAGAGGAGTCGCCAGCTCTACTTTAATGTCGTTGACTCTACACTGTGTCATAGCTGAGATTTCACGCAGAATTGCATTTATTTAAGCCCTAGTTTGAATGCAAGACTCTCTTTTGTGCTCATTATATAAGAAGCTATGGAAACTACTTTAGAGAACGCTACTGACATCAATGCAAAAATTAATATTAGCTATAGAGACAGTTTTTGTATAATGGATAGTTTGTAGGACTGATCTAGCCTTGTCAAATCCTGACAGCCTCCTGAAGTCAGTGTTAACTGCTATTTTCATCCTATGTATTTTCATAATAATTATAATAAAGGTAATACTAAACGTAATTCAGTAATGCAGTAATACATTAATACATTCAGAGTGAGAACTGAGAGTACAAGGCAATGAATACTACAAGTAATTTTGCAAGTGGAAGTACAACCTTTCAGATTCTATTACAGGGCATGAAAACTCACTCCATAACAGCTAATGTATTTAAGCCAATTTTCTAATATAAATATTAAAAGATACAAGATTGGTTGGACAAGGAATAAAAGCAAGTAATGAAGGATTACATGCAACTAGATATTTAGATGAATTTCCTAACCACTGATTTTTTATTTCTTTTTTATGGTGTAGAAATCAGTTAGTGGTAGCACAGTGTTACAGTTTGGCTCCTTAGCTGAAATCTCTGTACACAGTTCCACTTTAGCTTATTATGTCTCACCATATCTTTCATCTGCATTTTTCATTATCATGTTATTCTCAGTAGCAAAATGCAAAACAGGATTCCCAGTCTATTCCTGAAAAGAGAAACATCTTCAAACTACTTAATTTCAAATAAAATGGATAGTATAATAGACCAAATGTTTGATATTGTCCTTCCAAAGGATTTGAAGATCCACCTATTAGGAATGACAATGGATAAGAAGATTAGTGAGGTTGGTCTGAAATGCCTTTTGTATATATTAGTCATGGAGAAAAATGTATTTTCACATACTGGACTGCAGAAGCTAAATGAGCATATATTGTGTAGCCTACCACTATGAAGTATCTTCTACATATGAACACGTTACTATATATATAGGTAGTGGACTTCATAAGGCAGAGAAATACTTGGAAGATAAATCAGTGAAAGTAATAAGACTCTATGTGTTACAGAGAAATGAAACACATTCATATTATATGATATTTAGTAGTTATTATTATACTGAAATTTATGGGGCCAGATTGGCTGGTATGATTTTTTTGCTGTCTTTTTTCAAGCTGGATAACTGATCATAACTGGAGTGCAATACTATTGTAAAATCAAGTTAAAATGGTTTATGCTGACTGAGATGGTCTTGCTTAGGTTTGCGTATCGGTTGGGAAAAATTGTATTTCCTTCTATATGAAACTCGTTCCATGTCATTCTTCCCAGTTAGATGGAGTTCAGCATGAATCATGGCCTAATAAAGATGCAGAACTTGTGAGACGCTAAGCACTTTGAGAATGAGACTGGAGACCACATCCATGAAAAAGGAGTATTGAGATTCCTCTGAAGTGTCCCAATAAATCTATTATTGTTTGTGCATGTACCACCAATGCACAAACTACTGCTCGCAGATTTGCAGTTGGTAATCAGGCAGAAGTTATTTTTATTGCTTCAGTCACTGGAGTCAGTTTGTATGTCTGTATTCAAGACCTTTTTCAGTAGGTCATAAAACTCTGAAGGAATTCAGGCCATAGTTGGTAGAAATTAAATTCCTCTCATCTGTCACTGAAAGATTGTTTATCAAGATGTTGCAGATGAATTAGTGTAATCCTTATCACTTAATGTAGCCTGGCTTGATACCTTTACTGGAATTAGTTCTCAGAATTAATCAGCTTAAGAAATGTTAGGGAAGAGAAATGTCAGCTATTAATTTGCAGTTTCACAAAAAAAAAAATCGGCCATCTAATAAAAGAAGAAGGAAAAGAGCTGGTCTCTACAAGTACAATCCTGTGATTTCTATCTGTATTGCATACGTCAAACGTCACTGATTTAAATATCATGCTAAATATATACACACTCTGACTGTTTGTTAGGCTGCGTTTATTTTGGTGTAGGCAACGTGCTGCACCAATATCCTTCTTAAATGGTGGTAAATGTGTACAGGGTTTGGACTATATCACATAGCATCTTCTTTTGAAACACTAATATACTTTTTGTAGAAAAGCAGTCTATCCAGAAAGTTATTAATTCAAATGTTAGGCTTTCATTAAACTTTAAGACAAACTATGAAGTAGCAGCATCTGTTTTCCAGTCAGATGTTAAACTATGCCTTATATCATCTGTGGGAGATACAGGTTTGTGTGTCATACTGCTTATGTACGTTCAAAAGATTTTACTAATATGCTTTGGGAAAGATTATTTCTCCATTCAGCAGTGTGCTAGGATGTAAGGAAAAGCAACGTCAAACTTGTCATTGGAGTAAGAAAAAATCCTGTAAATTAATGTTTATAAAACTTTCCTTTTTTAGCTCACAGCTAAAGCTGGGCAGCCAGTTTACATCCTTACTGCTGGAATGAAATAATAGGAAATGTGCTACTACTATTTTTTGTTAGTTTGCTACTCACAATTTTCAGAAGAGCTCATGTGTGTATTTTCTTTGGTACTCCTACTGTGTGCTGGGTGAAACAGTCCCCTGTGCAAATACCTCTCTCTTAGGGCAGACTTAGAGTGAGATTTTAAAGTACTACATCAATCATCAGAGTAAGATTTTTAAAAACTTTGAATGTGGCTTAACTTTTCCAATGGGTATGAGGACTAGGATTTCATTAAAAACACCTCTGAGGAATGATTACCAGGACCTAATCAGAAGTATTCTAAAAGAAAATACTTAGGGAGTGATGGACACCTCAGGTGTCCCTGGAAAGAACCAAGTTAAGTTGTCGTATTTTCTCCTGACCACTGCCAGTTGGGAAACTGGGGTTCCTCTACCTCTGCTACCTGTGGCACGTGTCAGTCAGATAGCGGTAGCAGAGGATGAGAGTGCAAAATTTAACTGAGCAGGGATGCAAGCAAGAATTTGGAAAGATCTACTTTCTCGCTGATTTGCTGGGAAAATTTTTCTCACAGGACCTCTCTTTATTAGTGTCACTGTTTAAGGCTGGGTCAGCTCTTAAAGTGGGCAGCAGACACTCTCTGTTAAGCCCTTCCTCCCCCCTGGTAGGGGAAGGAATGGAGAAAAGGGAGACAGACTTACAGGT
>NW_009595062.1:0-5095 GCF_000690535.1 Cariama cristata
CCTGGCCTGCCGTGACTTCTCAAATATGACGAACAGTGGCTGAGCCACTTCATCCACCAGTTCCCTCAGGACCCGCAGATTCATCTCAGCAGGTCCCATGGACTTGTGCACCTTCAGGTTCCTTAGATGGTCTCAAAGCTGATCTTCTCCTACAGTGAGTGGTTCTTCATTCTCCCAGTCCCTGCCTTTGCCTTCTGCACCTTGGGCGGTGTGGCCGGAGCACTTGATTGTGACGACCGAGGACAAATTGAGTACCTCAGCCTTCTCCGTGTCCCAGGTAACCAGGTCTCCAATTTCCTTCTGGAGAGGGCCCACATTTTCCCCTAGTCAGAGCAGCCACTGAGAACCTGGCCATGTATTTCTGTCCCAGGAAATAACAGAGGAAATCTACTTGTGGTACAAGTAAACAAGATATTCGATATACAGTCCTCAGTCTCATCACACCCTACTTACAAATACTGGGGGAGGAGGGAAGGGGAAATTACAGGGTATTTTTTCTGCAATTTTCCCTCTTCCCTACAAGTGGACCGTCAGCATATTCCCACACTAGCTGCCACCCCCCTGCCATGGGAAAACCCAGCTTGGGAAACTGGGGCTCAGCTTCTTTAAACCTAGTTAACAGCTGGCTTTGATGCGCTGCTCACATGGCTTGGGTGTCTCTGTTCCCCCTCCCTCCCCCCCCGCCCAAAAAAAAGTGGGTTCCTGAAACCTATTTGCATGACATTAAATTCACAGTCCCATCTCCAGCTACTTTATTTTTTCATACATATAGGGAAACACCTCACAAGAAGGAAAAAGAACAGAAATTTTGTGTTTGAAAAAGACGCACAACCCTGAGATAGCAAGTACCTCTGGAAAAAGTAACCAGGTTTTTAACTCCCGCTCAGGGTCATTTTAACCATATTCTGTTTTCAGCATTCAGCTTGTTTCACTTAACAACGAGGTCTTTTTCTTTAGTAATTGCTAATAGTGGAAAAATCAGAAAGACACTAGATAAACTTGAGTTAACAAAGTTTCGGGAAGACTCATTAAGAACCTGAAGCCTCATTAGATGGAAGACCTGAACTGATTTTCTGGCAGGAAATCTTTCTGGCAGCTGCAAAACCGACAACGGGTAGCTCTGATTCTGCTAGATTCAAGTCAACCTCTTTCCATCAAGAGAAGAAAATGAAGATAATTTGCTCATATAGCTCTGAGCGCAGTATGCCTGGCAGAACAGCTCGCTCCTGCACTGGTAACGATTATCCCAGAGACCTCAACTGCAGGAGGCACTGCCGCGGTGCTGAGGGTTTTTCTTCATCTCACACACTTTTCAACAGAGGGGAAAAAAAAAATAAAATAAAATAAAATACACACACATCCTATATATGGCATACTGCAGTGATGGAGAGAAATGGAACCAAGCTGCATTTCCAAGCAGCTCTGCAGTCTGTGTCTGAAACATCTCCCTTCCCTTCCCATCACATCAGGTACTAGCTACAAAAACCTGCCCTGTGGCATGCATATTTTGCCCTTATGATCTGCTTTTCCAGCTGAAGTCATTAATGTACAACTGAGTGCAAGTTAGCCGTCTCACAAAACTTATCTTAGCCTTATCAGAAGTAGCACCAGAGCAATTCTGAAAAGAAATCATATCGTCAATTCCTCTCCCTTCATCCTAAAGCGTATCGCATACTTTTCCTGAAATGCCACCAAAGATCCATAGTTGTGTTGCTGAAAAATAAATGAGAGAAAAGAATCAGATTCTAACTCTTCCAGGCTCTAACTGATTTTGCACCTATTTCACTGGTTTAGTTTTTTGGCCATATAACAGAACTATGCTACATAAACATATTAAAAAAAAAAAAAAAAAAAAAGAAAAAAAGAGAGACTGCTGAAGAGCAGAGCGCCAAGTCTAATTATCAACAAAAGTGATGATAACTAAACTTAGGTCAATGCTAAGTCCATACTACTCTGCAAAAGTGTGATTCAAAACAAAACCAAAACCCAACAACATACAGAATCAAAACACACTGGCTTCCAAGAGACCTTTTGTCCACAGGTCAACTAAAGACTATAAAGGAAAGAGTATTTGTTAGGGAAGAGCAAATGAAGCCATAAACATCCTATGAAACATTCCTCCCTCCCACGTTTGAATAGAAGCTTTCCGGATGTCACCTAAACCACCGGGAGAGCTATAAAACTTCATGGAAAGAGCCCAACTCCTCTCCTTTCTTCATCGCCCAGTCATCACCTTCTCCGATGAGGTCAGTGAAAGAAAATGCAGATGTACAACGCCAGACTAATGCAGATGTTCCGCTGTTAATAACAGGTTCAAAAGCAAAGCGCATGCTGTCACTGGTGGGCAGGCTCTTCAGAAAACAGCAGTGTTGAAGGAAAGGGAAAAAAAAAATCTTTCAGCAAAGCTACATAAAATCCTGAGATATTCTTTTATGGAAAGATCTTTAGTGTTTTCATTCATCGACACCCTAGAAACTTTGTTTTCCCTCTCACACACAACAGGCACAGAGCTTTGATTCTTTCAGGGAACCAACCAAAGATGTTAACTAAAAATAAAAAGCAAACCAGATCAGCCTAAGTTACTTCCTTTAAAAAAAAAAAAAAAAAAAATCTTATTTCATAGCATGCTAATTAATAGAACAGAACCAATATTTTGAGATCATGATTAAGAACAGTTCGTTTTCAGCATTCTCCTCAACAGCAGATCAATGCAGTTATCTGGCAATCTGCTCACTCAATGACTTTCCAAGATGCATTACGGAGATAAGGCAATGCCGCCTTTAAAGTGCCTTTGAGCTAGCAAAATACGAACCTGCAGGGAGTATTTTCTGAACAACGTACAGCTCTGTTCTTCAGTAATAAACCAAAACTTTTGCTTCACGAGTAACGACAAAAAACACGAAGTTAAGTGGAATGGCAAGACACTGGGGGTTTTCTCCTCCTTATTTCACAAACAGTAATCACTGAAAATAACATTGTGATGGAGGACACATCCAAAAGATCATTTTTGGAAAATATAAAACTGAAGTTCGCGGCTTCCTTGTATTTTAACCACGGGACACAGGTGAAGACCTGCTAGCAGGTGAATCGCTTTTTCTGCCCCTTACTCTTTCTGCTCTACCTACTTACTGGTTTTCACATCGGTGTTTCATGAGGAGTTGCGCTAGCACCTGAAATAAAAGAAACACCATTCTTCAGGGATCTGGAAAAAGGATAAACGGGGAGGTGACGAAATCTGCAGGTTTAAAGTTATTCAGTTTGACCAAAGTTAACATTTCCTGATCAGATTTCAGGGAAAGATACCACACCGATGCAAACTGGTAAAATAGGGGAAAATGCTGACTATACACGCAACTGGTCATCTCTAAACTCAGTAGATAAAAAGATCTCGAGAAGATCTTGCTGGTTCTGAAAAGATCCCCAGTTTTCTACCCATCCCTGAGGGCCAACTCACTGCACCCTGGGGTACCGATGGCTCGTGGTGCTGCCAGAAACCCAAACAATCTGCAAAGTTACCTGCACGAGCATTGAGGAAAGCAAGGCGGTCCCCAGGCAGGGCCACCGCCACGTGCTGCCGAGACCAGAGAGGAATTTCAGACCGAAATGTAGAGGTTTTGGTGCTCAGTTAAACAGGAGTTTTTCTACTGATATATTTGTCATCAGCCTTTTTAAACCAACATGATTCCCCCAGCAGAATATAATTCAAAACTTATCTGTCTACCTTTCTGTACAGCTTCTCAACCTTTTCCTTCCATGAAGATCTAAATCTAAATGTATTTTATATTGGCATTTGATGCCTGCAGAGTTTCCTCCTTCTATTCTGCGGAGGTGAACCCTTCCCTGCTTCACAAAAAGATCTGAAGAAAATCATTAAAGATCCATGACTTTTACCGCTCTATGACTTTTAATTAGTGCGTGCTCATCCACAGATGTAAAATGCATCACTAAAAACACAAAAGTAGATCTACTGTAAGATGTAACTCTATCAACTTGACCAAAACTGACTTATTTTTCAACATTGAAAATTCAAAACAGAGTAGAACTGTGTGGTAGTTTTCATGTATGTATAGCTATGATACATGTACGTATATATAAGTACACATACATGTATCACAGCTACCACAGAAAGCTATATAGGTGTATCTCTTACTTCCTTTACAAAGTGCTTCTGGTGTTACATATCCTGGTTTAATGGGCTAGGAACAGCACTATTTTTGATATAAATGCTACCACGATGGGATGGCTCAAGAGGACAAGCTCTTTCCAGAGGATGGGTGGTGGTGAGTGACCACTATTGAAACATGTTACCCTTTGATCACCAAAATATGGGTTCACTTTTTAGTTTCTTTAAAACTATAAACTATGGACTGTAATGATGCTTTTACTTCACTAAGTAAAGTATACTGATCAGATTTACATTGGGGGGGGGGGGGAGGGAACAGACAAAAACTTTCCACATTTAAGCTCTCACTTTGCCCTATAGTCTGTTATAAGTACTGATAATTTAAGCATTACACAAATGTAAAATTTTCCTTTCCTCTGAATCAACAGAATTGGTTTTGATTTCCAGTACTACACCAGCCAACAGCATGGCTAAAAATAGAAGCATAACAGTATACCTACTTCATGAAAATTAATTTAAAATATAATTCAGTGAAGAATTGGAACCAGAGGATGTTTTAAAGCAGCGCAGTCCCACGGAACGGTACAAACACCTGCTGTGACAAGCTACGCTATTCTGTCAATACAGACTCTGAACAGAAAAGTTTAACATTTTCTTAAGACTAACCATTATTATTAATAATAATGACCAAATTAAGCAGATTGATGATAAAAAGTGTCAGGATCTCCAGCGTTTTGGAATAACTCTGTATACACCCAAGCGCAGTTGGAGTTGCACACAGATGTGAACTCCCTTTCAGAAGTCACTCAGAAGATTAATTTTTTGCATTTTTTCCTTAATTCACAATTAACAATAGCAAGCCATTTAATAGCACGTACAGCTTCCTGGCAAGGATTTCAGGTGGGCATCAACGCTGAATGAGATGAAATAACTTTAGCTGAGAAGGACTTTTGGGGCCATCCTGCCCAACCT
>NW_009595062.1:5240-22110 GCF_000690535.1 Cariama cristata
TGCTCGTGCTGGTGGGGCTCCGAGGAGGGGATGTGGCAGCCCCCCTGGGCTCCTGCTCCAGTGCTGCCCACCACCCTCATGGGGAATTGTCTTCTCCCCATATAACCAGTGGCAATTTTCTCCCATATAACCAGTTGCTTGTGCCCACTGCCTCCTGTCCTTGCGCTCTGCACTTCATGGTAGAGCTTGGCTTGGTCTTCTCCATTACCTTCCTGCAGGTAGCTTGATGTAGACGAGAAACAGGAGGACAGGCAGAGGAGAGAAACCAATTTCTCAGGCAAAAAGAGCAGCTTGACCTAAGGAACGCAGAATGCGATAGGGGGAGGGAACTGATCAACCAAAAGCGAGACTCTCACTAGTACTATTGTATGAGCTCGTAAATCTGCACACTTGCTAACTACCAAGATCCTTGGAGTGCAACTGAAGACCAATAAAGAGGAACATCCTACCCCAGAACATCATTAGGCTGGAAAGTTGCCACATGAAGTGCAAAGTCAGCAGAAATCAGCAGTAACCGGGGGAAAGGGAAAAGCGGCAGGGGGAGATCGCGACCACCAACTCAATTCAAGACCACAAAGATTTGCCCTCCCCACCTGTAATGAGAAGCATGCACAGTTGACGAAAAGGCTTCATTAGTGCTGTCCGAGGATGCGTACTAATTTACGTTAGAAGCGAGAAACTTGTAACCAATCCTAAATGTGAATAACAATGAATATGCAGTGTACTATGAATATGCAAATATTTTATTGTATATAACATGTATTTTCATTTGGCTTGTCACGCACATTAGCTGGAACGATCCCCCATGCATCCAGCGCTGCAATAAAGGAATGCCTGCTTTCTAAAAACTCCAAACCGAGCCTTAGAAGGTTCTTCTGATGAGCTTTTAGGGTAGCAAGCTGAAGATTGCAGTTCAGTCCCTACCCTGCAAGCCCCCTCCCTCTGGGCTCATCCTTCAGGTCCTCACGCCCTTGCATTTGGTTTTGGCCAACATCAGGAGGCTTTTCGATGTCCCTCTGCACAGCATCCCTGCCCTCCGGCATAGCAACCACTCCTCCCAAGCCGGGGCCATCTGCCAACCCGCTGAGCATGCACTTCATCCCATCATCCAGGTCACTGGCAGAGATGTTACGTACGAATGCAGGGCTGAGCAGCATCCAGTGCAAAATGATGTATAAAAACCTTCACTCTTGTGTTTTTTCAGATTAAATGAGGAACAGCTGCTGAGCAAACCTGACTTCAGAATTTGCTCCCTGCTAAAGCGCAGTAGCAGTCACTCCATTTTGATCCCATACGCCTCCAATGATAAGACGATGATATCACACAGAAGTCCTGAATGATCTCCTGGAAGGCCAAGAACATGCAGAACATGCCAAGTTTCACTATCTACCTTACACAAGCTTCCACAGATGTGAACTTATTTGGTAGTCTTCTTCATGATAAAATAAATTATTTTTTTAAGGGTCTTGGCCAACATAAACAGGAAAAAAACACTGCGTTCAGAGGTCAGGCTTTGCATGCCTTCTATGTTTTTGACGTACAAAGGATGTTTGTTAGGATGTTTCAGATGTATACAGAATACAAAATCAGGACCACGTTAGCTAACATTCAACTCTTGTACTGCATTTTAAATAAAAGACAACAAAAACTGCTTCTTGATGAATATAAAATGATTTAAGACCTGCAGTTCTTTCAGCAGACTTCAACTGCTAACGGTTTGACCATTTGCCACAAGCACTCAAGAGAGACGAACTCGCAAATGTCACTACACCTCTAATGCTGCAGAAATACAAACAGCTCAACTCGGATGCTCACTGACGGGTGTGCAACTGCATTTATTTCTAATATCCTAGTTACTCACTCTGCATTAATACATGCATTAAAAGGGGTCTGTAACCACCACCACCCCCTCCCCCCAAAAAAACCCCAGGCTCGACACCAGTTTACACGTGCTCCCCAAAGACTTCTTTTAAGCAGCCTTTTCCACCTGCAATTAATTAATTGCATCTACTGAAAAGGCTGCAAGTCCTGAAAGAAACATGCCAAGCGATATTAAAATTCATCATAGGAAAGCTGAGGTTGGCAAGGAGCTCTGGAGATCACCTGGTCCAATCTTTTGTGGAAAGCTGGGTCTTAGATTAGGTTTTCCAGGGACTGTCAAGAGAAGTCATGAGTATTTCCTAAATTTATTTTAGAACAGTAATTATCAAAATGACTTTTACCCTGTGCTCATTAAGGAACTTCCTTTCATGCACGAACAAGATGACAACAACTTTGAAGCATTCACTGTGTATCCAGCTTTAGATAAACTCACGGATGAACTCCTGATCACAGCAGAGAGGTGAAGTTGCACCAGACCAGACCCAGCCAAAACCCTCAGCAGTTACATGACTTATCTCGTGAGTCTCCCCTCCGCATTCCTTCCCCCTCGCCTTCAAAATGCAACGGCACTGCCTGAAGAGCAGTACTTTGAGAGAAGCCTATAAGGCCGTTCATTAAGTCTATGCAATTTACAGGCACTTCTCTACACCCTCTTGTCCTGAAGCAACACATCAAGACAGGAGCATGCATCTCTTCAACTGGATTTCCAACACGATGGCACTTTATTTGATGCCAACGTCCTCCCATGGGCAGTGACACGCAGCGTAAATGCCATTTTCCTGGGGATCATGATTCACGTTGATGCCACATGGTGGTAGCACTACTAAAGAGATGGAGAGCAGCGAGCTCTCTCAAAGCATTCGGGGTCACGCTCAGCTGCAAGTTGGGGTATTTGATGTTCCTTTAGGAAGCCCATTTCATCTAACCTCCCCAGAGCCAAAACAAGACGACACCACCCTCATTTCAAAGAGAATAACAATTTGCGCTGGAGTTCTGCATAACTCCATTCAGTCGTTTTTCTATAGTCTGTGCCTAAATGAAACAATGAAGCACAGTAGATGCAATACAGATGACTTGCGAAGTCATTTAAAATACACATCTGCTACGGTTTTCACCACAAATGCATGAACTGGCCCTTAATAAAGCTGTACGCGCTTAGCTGCCACTAAGTCTATTGTCTTAACAGCCTACAATTTCATAAGAAATCACCCTGCAGCAGCGTGTTTCTTCCCCAACTGGCCATTTATTATAATCTATTTACAGAGCAACAGAAGACAGTGGTTTCATAAGATGGTTATAACCATCTTTCTAAATCAGTCAAACATCTTACTCAAGGTAAGAGTCAACAGAAAAAAAAAAGAAGAAAGTGAAAGGCTTTACTTTGCATCTGTCATTTATACTTTTAAAAACACAGTTTTCCTACTGCCTAACATGTTTCCAGAAAACAGAAATCCATGGATTCTCAGGCCATTTGTTGCAAGCAACTTCTCAATGGAATCAAGCCACTCCAGGTCTGAAGAAAGATTCAACTACCAGAAATTCGCTGCCACCATATTCCACGGAGGACAGAGGAGGACACAGTGGGGAGAAGCAGCCATACCTGCCCATAGGAGACACTTTGCCTTACAACATGTTCCATTAATGCTTTGCTAAATACCAGCCTTCGCATCTTCAGTCACAATTACTGACCAGTTATACCAGAAAACAATACTGAGACTTCATGGTTTGATTGTAGAGCAAGAGATGGGGAACCAGTTTGGGAAATAACGGTGGAAGAAAAACAAACAAAAAAAAAATCCATAAGCCTCAAATTGAATTGTACAAGTGTTAGGGAGGGAAATCCTGCAAGTCAAAGTTGTTCATTCACTGGGATCACTCAGTTCTTGCTACTCAACCGCAGTCTCCACCAGCACCACCTCTACCCTACCTG
The DNA here is from genome assembly GCF_000690535.1 of Cariama cristata. Taxonomy (NCBI): domain Eukaryota; kingdom Metazoa; phylum Chordata; class Aves; order Cariamiformes; family Cariamidae; genus Cariama; species Cariama cristata. Next base: position 9,052 of record NW_009595062.1, read on the forward strand.
GACAGCTTCGGCAGGTGACCCCCAACAGGCTACAGAATTGTAGCTGCTGTAGACAATTACATCAGGATTTTTTAAATTATACATTAGATATCCACGCAAAGATTCCAACCTTTCAAAAGTTAACCCCCAAAAATCCCATCCTCAGTCAAACCGCTGAGCGCAGCCATCTACCCTCCTTCCAGATCCCGAGCAAGGGCTGTGAACTCCTCATGAATAACTCCTCCGCAGAAACGAACACTGCTGTATTCATTCAGAAAACAAAAACGGTATTATAAGAAAATATGCTGCTCACAATTCTGGTGTAATATCCTCAAACAACAGTGTAATGTCAAAAATGGCATTTTGCTTACTCTAACTTGACCAGTGAAATTTCTGGCTCTCTATAAACAAGCAGAAGTTTCAGCTTTTCTTCTTCAACAGTAGAAGACCCATTTTTTCAAGACACGATTTGATTATAAATGTGTCGAAATTGTTTTCAAGGACTTTGTTCTGTTTTTCCATGTTAATTACTACATATTAAAAACTCATATTCCAGTTACTGAATTTGTACAACTGCCTACGTCCTGCAAAAGTAGACAGAGAACTTCCACCTCCAGCAGACCGCAGGTCGTTACAAAATGTCCCAACGTTAATTCAGAGCTGTTTAAACTCACGAGCATGAAAAAAAACCAATATTAGCATCTCTGCTGCTACAGTTTATGCTTCTTCCAAAACAAAAAGAACCAACATAAAAGCAACTTTCCCAGTCTCTGGAAAAATTCAGCATTTCTGCATCCTTGCTGCTGCCAGCCTCCCTTTCTCCGCTGCTTCCCTCTCCCAGCACGGGCTCTGTTACCGCCACCTTAGCTGGGGCATCATATTCATCCCTGAGACTGCATTATCCACACCTTTGCTTGGACTTCTTCAGGTTTCCATGCTGATCATCAGGTTTAATTCCACAGCAAATAACCAAAAAGAAAGAAACCACCACAAAAAGTCATTTAAAATATGGGTATTTCCCCATTGATGACCCTATTTCTTCTGTTCTTCAGTAGTTATGGTGGAGTACACAAGTAAAATGTAGTACAGTACAGCCATCTTTAGGAAAGGTTTTTCTTCATTTCTGAGTATTTACACTGTATTAAGATCAGCTATCTAAAAGAAAATTAGCTCATAAATATAGTTAGATTATGCTGTGTAACAGTTGCCATTTCAGTATATCATTTTCATAGCATTTTGGCTTTTGATTTTTCCGCAATAGGTACATTTCCTTTTTTAAAAAAAATAAAGGTATTTACATGACTTTTTTTTTCCTCCAACTTAATGAGCTTGCAAAAATAAAGCCTTGCCTTTTTAAATGTACTATTCAGATAAGATATTTATGGAAGGTCAATGTTTACACTTTGGACCGCAATCTCATTGAGATCAAACATATACAACTACAGTGCTTTAAAAGCTGCACTGTAATGGGGAACTGAGGTTCTAAAAATACTAATAGAAAAAAGGAGGGGGAAACTCTTTTTCATCCTTAACTTAAGTTTGAAACCTCAGCATCACATGAATATGGATTTTGCATTCCATATATATAATCACAAGTTTGTAGGGTGCCTTGGGACCTTTGAAGAAGGCACAGAATAAATGAAAATCATTTTAATTAAAAGCAAATTAAAGGGTCTTCTAATCCAGGCAGCAGTAGCAAATCCGTGGAGACTTTTTAGAGTATGGATCCTTGAAGTTGTATTGCTTATAACCCTCCCTAATTCCAGCTTTCTTCCCTCACTTCCCCCCAACGGAGGCTCTCAATCTGCACGAGATCAGGTTTATTATGAAAATTCTGCTCTAGTTTCTAAAAAAATATTTTGCTCTAGTTTTTCAGTGGCCAGAAGCACTAGCATCCACATGGAGCAAATAAAAACAAAGAAACGAGAAAGGGAATGTTTTTTCTTACTGCAGGGGAAAAAAGATAAGATTCTATTTTACGCTTTTCAGAAGTCATTTCAACACTGATTGAGAAAGTCGGAGTTCTCCTCTTTGACAGGAGGCTTTTGAAATACAGCTCAAAAATAAACTCAGCAACCACATACTAAAATGTTATCACAGAAATGGCTTCATATGAGAAAACTCATAAGGTCAAAGAATGTGTAGAAGTAAAATAGACGTTATTACTATAATCCTGCCCATTATTGTTCCTACAGCAGGAGGACATTACTGGTGAAGTCTCACAGGTCTCCCACTGGCCATCCCTAGTTCACCATTGCCTATACCGATAAATAAAAGAGTGAATTTGCAAATACTACTAAAAATGAACCGGAATCTAAACCCAGTAATATTATGTTCATTTTTGCCTAAAAGACATTTTTACATGTATTTATCTCATTAAGTGATTGAATTCCTCCATTAAGAGAAAAGAAAAACAAATCCCAACCTTGAGGGAAAAAATCCAAACAACTGAACAAGAGGAACAAAAAAAGAAAATGGGCAAAACGCCTGGAGAAACGCTGTTTTGATTTTGACACATGGGAATAAGTGGAAAAAAATATTCAGCTAACCCTTTTTTTAATCAAAACATCTTCCATCTCGTGTGCAAATTTCAGCAGTTGAAAAAGCATCCTACTCAATCTCCCCAAAGTGGTGTCAGCATGTTTTATGTAAATACTAGTTAACAAGGGACGTGTGTTTGCAGCAAACATTTTAGGGCTCTGCTCTAGAGGCTCTGGCTTTACCCTCTGTGTCGGAGGAGAAATTGTAATCCTGAAGAAGACAACAGGAGATACCCACGGAGGACATAGGTGATTTTCTCCCGTTTTAAATAGCCAAGATGTACGTGTCATTGAAGAGCTGTAGTTATTTAAGAAATTAACAGGAGAAAAACTTGATGACTAAGCTCTGCATCAATATGTGGCAATATACATCTCGAGAACAACTTTATTTTGCAACGTCCGGAAATAACGTTAGGGTTTGATAACAGGCTCATTCTGAAAGGATTACTGAGCCCAAGGCAATCTGCCCCCGGGACAATCAGAGAAGTGTCACACGAAGCAGAAGCACGACACACTAAGTGGTACAAGAGCGTGCTCTCAAACAGGGCTATCCAGGGGAAGCAACAAATTGAAATCAGCATCTGGGGTTATCAGGCAATGCCAATTCCTGCTACCCTCCGGGCAGTCCTGGCTCCGGCACCTGCTGCCACTGCCCGAGGGAAGGGCAGCCCCTCCACAGTCCTCCGTGCTTTTACAGAAACACAGTTCTCCTCATCGAGCTTCACAGTGAGTTAGCAATAACTAGGTTATTATTCCTCCTGTTCAGTTTCTTTACTTTTGTCTTCACGTGGCATCTTTCAGACACAACCGCCGGTTGCGGTGTAGCCACCTAAAACACCACATAGCCATAGGGGATCTTCTTTGCAATATTACACTGAAAGGAAGCACAGCTCACAACATCGGGAAAACAGGAGCGCAGTCTGTGCATGAATACAAACAGCAATAAAAACTGATGTCCAAGATCACAGGCTCCTTTTTTTGGGTTTTTTTTTTCCTCCCTTCTCCTCTTTCCCCCTCCCTCCATAGCCCAGAGCCACCTCAGCCGCTCTGCACCACACCACCACTGGCACTGGCATAACTGTTTGCTGTCAGCCAGCTCGAGAAACTATCTGGGTTAAAAAACAGTAAATAAAATTTTAAAAAGCACGAAAGCAAGAGCCCTCCAGAAGGAAACATTTCCCTGAGCTGATTTTCAAGCCGCAAATAACAACATTATACATCTTAAGTGAGTGGCAGCTCAGGGGCATGAATAAGTAACTGAGGACAGGCAGAGATCTATTAACAAATTTTTGCTTTACATTCCATATAAACGCGACAGCCTTCATTCAAATCGACAAAACAAGAACACCGTCAGTTCATTTATTCCAGCCTTTGTCCGTCTTCTCTGTTTAGTTTGTAATTTTTCCTGTCCAAACGTCTCCTTCACGTAATGGCTCCCTGCGGGCAGAAGGGAAGACAAACGCACCAGAAACACCGACTGCGACGGGCGAAGCCGCTCCTCTGCGGAGCCAGGGAAAGGCTGGCTGGTCCTGCAGCCATCCCGCCTACTGCTCAAGTGAATAGTGAGCCATTTGCACAGACTTCAGAAGTTTTCTCCAGCGCAACGCAAACAGAAGCATTAACCCCCGTTCCCATCCCAGAGACCGGCGCTGCCGGGTCAGGTCTGCCGCGGTGGACGCTCGTCTGCAGCCTGGGAGCAGGATCTACAGAGTCAGTTCACCCATCAGACTTAACAAGTTATTTCCTTCAATTCCTTCTTCCACAGCCCATATAATGCAACTCTACTTCATGAACATCACGGACTGCATTAAATATTATTTAAAGAACACCTTTTTCAATCAACTAGAATGCCTAGAAAACCTGTTCCAAATGAGATGACGTAAGTCAGTGGATGGCAATTTCTATTTTTATTCTCCTCAGAATTTTATCAGCTTGAAAGAAAGGTAACTTCCAGATTAGTACATACAATCTCCCGTTTCTGAGGCATTAAGTTTTATCGCAATGGGATTCTCAATCACATACCTCAGCAGCAGGAAACATTGAAGTATCACCTTCATCTTCATTCTAGCTCAGCCTCGCCTTAGCCCTAACCATTTCACGATCAATCAGTAAGATTAAAGTAACTATTTTATCTTCTGAAGTTGCAGTACAGGAGACATGACCTTGCCCCGTTACAATCGCCAATTTTCATTATAAATGTGCTTTGATGCCAAGCCTTTTCTTCCTTTCTGTTTAACCTGTGATGAGAATAAACTGTTTCTCTGTCTTAGTCCTGAAGAAGCTTCCAACTTCACATACCGAGCCAATTGAAGAGGACTCTTCCTTGGAGACCTGTAAATGCGCAGGAAGGAGGACAGCATCCTCCAGAGACTCACAGTCATGCTTTAAAGAGCAGAAATTGGTTCCAAGTTTGTTTTCTGTAACAGTGAGGGGATAAATAAAAGCTATTGCCCTTGGGGAGCATTTCGTGTTTGCATTTATACAAAGTTTCCTTCATTTGAATGTACTGGATGTCCTACAGGGACTTGGCCTTTTCACTTGGATGCTGCTATCCTAAGACCTTCATTTAGAAACTCAGAGCCTAAAGTGAGAGATGAAAACTCAAACTTGTATCAGTTTTTGCTTACTTCAGCTATACTTCTATACAAATATCAAAAAAGAAATAGTGGACTTCATTCTTCCTAAAGTCGTTACTACTACTGGCTCCAGGAGCATGTCAGATGTTCATGTTTGAAGACTGGATAAACAAGCAGAAATCCAGATGCAAAACAAAAACTACTGGTGGAAGGGTGAAATGAAAACAGATAAATCTCCTTTCAAAAAATACGAGATTTCATATGGTCTCTCGCTATTTTGCAAAAATATGAGGAGGAAGGAGTCCTACAACTCCAAGCTGAAATACATAATGAACATTAATATATTTCCTGAGATCTCCAGGCGTTGCTCAAGGTTGAGGATGATGACCAGAACAGTGACTCCTGACACCTCCAGAGTCCCATAACTTCCAATGTATGTATTACACAAGTTATTTTTCAGAGCAAAATCCACGTATGACAGGGTTTTCAAGTCGAGAGGTGGACTCGTCTCTCCATGGGCTCTTCTGCTGCCCCAGTCTCTTCCACTCCTTAAATAGTTGGGCATAACTCTCTACTTTTGGCACAGGGTGTCTACTTTTCCATGAAAAAAACACCCTCTGTAACTTGGTTGCCTTCAAAAAGCTCAAATAACAGAACCTGTCTTTCAGATGAACGTTTCCCTCCAATACTGGTGGTCGGATAGGCCTACAGAGATGAATTCAACTATAAACACCACAGAGCTAGAAATCAATCAGCTTAGAAAGGCTTCTTCTGCTCGTGTGCTCTTCTCTCCCACCTGTTCCGAGGTTGAAGCTACAGGAGGGACAGAGACGGCGATGGGACCTGGCAGGCAGGCCCACAAACCAGCAAAAATGATGTGAATTGCTCAAGAGACTGATGGGCCACACTGAGGAGGACTGTCCGTGACCCAGGGATGTGGCAGAAAATCAACACGCAGTCTCTTGGGTCATGCATATTCCTGTCGCATCTCCCTGTGGAGTGTAAAGTGCCCCTGCTGTAACCACAGCTCCCAGGGAGATCTGTTTCAGGGGGACAGATCCCAAAGGGGTCTAGTGTTAAATATCTTTGATGGTTCCCATCCTTCAACCTAAAATTCAGGGCGTGCAGAAGGCTGAGATCTCAGAGCTATGACGGGCTTAGCAGCTTCTCACCAGCTAAACCACAGCTGGGGGGGGAAAACCCAAGAGAAGAACCACACCCCAGCCCAGAGTCTTCAGAAATGAAATGATGGCACAAACACTGTAAGATGAGGACTATTACTATTAGTATTACCCCTAATTATTACAAAATTTTCTTAAAAAAAATCTTTTTCAGACAGTATGCAGAACGTCTGAGCCGCTTGTACTGATGGCAGCAAATACATGGGTGCGTTCAAGGAAGGATTTTTCTCTCTTCATTCCTCCTGCGTTTACTGTAAGGGGCAGCAACTTTCTGTGGCTCCTCTTCTCCAAAATCTACATTTGCCAACGAGGTTTCTTCAGACGTGGTAAAATCTGTACACAAAAATAATTTTGACAGCAACTCGTACCTCTTCTTTTAATGGTCATTTCCTATCTGACAACTATCCTCATCCCTCTAACACAGATGAATGACACAAATACCTTTTTGTTACCAGAAATGATCGCTTTATGCCTCAGTCAAAAATTTAAGAAAGCTCCTGCACAAACCATCCCCACCAGGTCGGCATCAGAGGCACTCTCAAAATTACATCGCCTAAGCCTTGAGAGGGAACAAGGCAGAATGCCACAATGTTAGCCCAGATAGTTGCCCCTGTTCACATCTTAATACCATGCAATAATATACTACGTATGTTCACGATACCACGCATTCTTTCACAATATCAATAAACTTTTTATTTCAAGGGTAGCAGAAGTATTGCTGAAATAGAGCCTGCACAGACTAAGTTGGCGCCTGAATGGTCCTCGTGGGCTACCGGCAACTGAGGTTAACTCAGTGAGAATAGGCAATAAACTTGTTCCATTTGCATGCACAAGCATTGTAAAAGGAAAACAAAAACCGGCAGATTTTTTTTTTAAATGCTAACAGTAAACATGTTATTGAAGACATAAAGAGACAGAAGGTGTCCCCCAAGAGATGAACCGAAATGAAGAATAACATCGCCCAGACACAGGCCACCCACACACAGTAACAACTGCTCAGCATTCCCAGCAAAAGAGTTGTTCCTTCTCTTGTAAAAATAACCCCAGAAAACGCCCCAAATCTGCTAAATTAAACCCAGACAGCATCAAACCGGGCTGGTGTGCTGAGGTACCAAGTGCCTTCATTCAGGCTCCAGTGAGGGATCCCTGCCTGCCCTGGGGCATTCAGTTAACACGAAACAACATTTTAAAATCCAGTTTAAACAGACGTCTACAGAATAACGCCTGCTAATATTATTCAAGGGCAGAAGGAGAAATAGTTTGGATTCGGATCTCTGGACCAAAGGCCATGACATAATTCTAGTCCCCTCTAGGATCCAATACTATAAAGGTTCCTCATTCCTTCAGATGCAAGGGGAAGATCTGAAACTTTTTAAAGACTTGATCCTACCTGGCCAAAAGCTTGTGGATGGACACTCAAGCCAGCCTCAAACAACATCCATCATCTAACCCTATACTCAATGCTCCCTTTTGCAAAGCTATTTATTTGCATAATTTATTTCCCTTTTTTACTCTCTCCTTTACCTTCTGGCAGGACATTGACACTGTTTGATTTGTGTTGAGAATTCATTTTTGCTGAACTTCTCAGATACAGCGCTGCACCACGAGCAGATAAGCTGTTTTGGCATTTAAGAAAATAACCTGCATCTTAAATTTAAAAAAAAATTAAAAAAATAAAAAATGGGGGGAAGCAGAGACATTTCCAAAATAAGGAAAGCTAGCTGTCCACTTGGAATTTTCTTATATTGCTCAGGATATCAGGTCAGAACAATTAGAGGTTATTTCAAAACAGAAGGCAGTAGTAGAGTCCCAGAGGCCCAATAACAATGTCCTTTCCCCATTGTCCTGACTTTGTTTGCTTGGAAACAAAGCACACAAACGATTCTAGCATTCCAGAAACTTTATAAACAGGCAATGCCTTGTTTGCCCATTCTTCCTACAGAAAGACATGACAGTGTAAACGTATTTAATACCTGCTTGCATGCCTCGGGGGAAAAAAATAAAATAAAATGAGCAGCTGCCAAACAATCCAGAAGCGACATGGGCTATGGGAATTCGGTATGGAGAAATCTCCTATTTTGGGGACCAGCAACACGAGGGAATTGCTACCACAAACATCACTCTTGCTCAATTATTTAGCTTTGGTCATAATTAAAATAAACCAGAAAAAAAAAAAAATCAAAGAAACATACCACATTGCCGTCCCAACAATCCTGACATTAATTTTACTACAACAATTATCAATCGCCACTACTTACTACCTTGGTACGGCCTGAAGTTGACTACGTATTTACCACGACCCAGGTCTGAAGCTATTTTAAGGGTACGCTATTTCAAAAATTTATATTACCAAACAGTCTGTGTTGCAATTAAACAAGAGTTTCAGTATTTAAAGACTGATCAAAGAGCAGGCGTGTGATGCAATTGTTTATATGCTTCCAGGGAGACCTAAAAAACCAGAAAACAATAGAGACCTAAAAAGCTAGAAAACACCTGTTGGTTTTAAGAGGTTCCCATGGGACGTCTTGAACACAGTTAGAAATTACACAAACGCCTCTGCGGTTTCTGGGTTTTGTTTCTTTTTGGCCCTGAAAGTTAACGGAATCTCTTTAATACATTTTAAAATTTATTAGCTACTGCTCAACTGTTGCAAATCCCTAAGTGGTACATTCTGATGTGTCACCGACTCTCAGCAAATGCAGTACTTCGGATATTTGTATGCTGTATCTCTCTAACTATTGATTTTATATGCTGAAACTAGCCAAAAAAGCTCCTCTTCCCTTCCACCTGAGATCACAACAATATTTTGAAACTGCATTTATATTCCATAGACACAATTCATCGATACAAATATAGTCAATACAGTCTTTTTTTTAAATAATCATAAAAAGACCAATACTACAAGGAATCTTTAAGAAAAGCATTATGCCCTTCTGACCCAATGAGATTAAAAAAAAGTAAAACAAACTCACTTGTGAGAAAGACAAACATATATAAAACACTATATATACTAAAAAGTTGATACCACCTGCCTTTGGCTCAGGGAAGAGGGGACGTCCCTACGCTCCTGCCTTGCCGTTGACAGGATGAAACAAATTGGTGCTGAACACGGTCATTTTTCCCTTTGAGCTTTGTTGCTTCTGCCCCCGAGGAAAATTCTAATTTCTATGCAGAGATAAAGATTGCTGTCAGCCCCTTGAATCCGAGGCCATGAATAGCGGCAGTGTTGGGCGCTGGGTGACGAGCGAGCTCCAGCGCCAGTCGTGTTGTCCAACACAATGGGTATTTGTGGTTCCTCAAGTCAGGGTTGAGCGGCAGCCTACAAGGCATCAACAGATGCGCTCCTATTACCTCCGGTGAAAAATACTCAAAAGAAATACAATGTTTTCTTTAAAATTGCAGCTTTTTCGTTTCATTCTTGCATCTTGAAGCAACTTTCAGTAACTACCATCAAAGCCACAGAGTGTCTCGAGATGACAGGCAGTCAGGAAATGTGCTTACCTAAGTGAAAGCTACAGTACAGCCACATTCAATTCATTAAAAAAATGAGGGCAGATCTTGCTATAAAAATAAATTTTTATGACAAAGTCTTCAATGCGCGTAAGGATACTTTTGCAAGGCGTTCCTTGGATTCAGGTTCTTCTTATCCAAAGCAGAAGCAGGAAAGCCCATCACCCTCACCAGCTGCAACTTCTGCCCGGAGAAGGTGATGACCCGAGACAAGAACCTACACAAGCCCACTTCCACCTTTCAAACCCTGCCCTTTACGTGGGTTTTTCATAACCTTGCCCATCTGCCACTCAACCCGGGCATCACCACAGCCCTCACTTGAATTCACAGTTAGCTGTTCTCTTCGTCTCGCCTTTCCCCAAACAGCTCCAATTCCCGACAAAAGCCACCTCCACCCCTGGGAACTAAACATCAACAGCCTCAAGTTTCACTTCAAATCAAACCTGAAAAAAAAAAAAATTTAAAAAAAAAGTCACGCTTCACTCTATTGCCATTCAAACTGTCCATGTACTTTGTCTACCAAGGTTTTATCAGGTGACCACTGTTATCTCTATACTAGAAATAACACATTAAAAATATTTTAGTCTATTTTGTCTCCTTCCGTTGGCTTTAAGAAGTTTCTTTTAGCAGTGAGAATCAATCTCTACATAAGTACAGACACATATAGATATATGAAATGTACGTTACACCCAACACTGGAATGCGACCAGTTAATCTCCACACGCTCCCCTCCCTCATCAGAGAGGGGGACAAGGGTCTCGAGACAAGAAATGCCCTCAGCACAGGGCAGAAGCCCACAGGTTGTCCCAGTTATCCCTGCAGAAGATTCTCACCAACGACTAAAGACAGAGCTTAACTAAACCAGCCTGCTAGTTTAGGGGCACAGTGCTGGGGAGCACACATACCCAAGTTTATAAACTGGGAAATACATGTTTTCAAATTTCCAGTAATATTAAAACAGTAATGTATCTAAGTTCCTAGAAGTTTTAATTACATGACATTCACAAATAATTTGCCTTTGAAAACACATGAATACATTAATCTTGGAAAAAAACATGGTATTAAACAGGACATTTGAGGCTGGTAAGTATATTAACAGCAGCACGCTCATATACAGACACAACCGTTTGAAAATTCACCCGACCATCAAGTTTCCATTCTGATCCTGGCAAAAGCAGTAGCGTTAAAATACAGCCAGCGTGAATACGCATTTCTTATATACCTAAATTCAGCCGTTTGTGCATGCAAACGCCAAACGGCCACCGAGAGGCAGCCCAAGGGCCTGAGCCTGCTCTGCCAGAAGGCAGGGGCACAGCCCCCTCCCACCCCAGCACCAGCTGGATCTGGTCCCAAACACAGAAAAATAATACAAGTTCACACCTACACGCTGTGTAAGAGGACTATTTCTCCGAGGAGCTGCAGAGCGTACTTCGTTCTCCTTGTTAGGAGAATAATCCAACTGCTAGGAGGAAGACAGAATATCCCAGCTCCAATCTTAGCTCTGATGCTCTGTGTGCGAGGAACTACGATACAGAACTTCAGTTTATCCATCTCCTTAAACAGGGAGCATATGAACCTAAGCATCCAAGTACCATCAAAAGGGCATATCGCTCTTTGCAGGACCAGGCTTTTAAATTGGGTTTTGTTGTTGGTTTTTTAAAATGTTTTTAAAAGTAAAATACAATACAAATGTTTTCCATAAATGTACTTTTATAAAAGGAATGTCTTCAAAGCGATCCTACCACAAATTTTACGAACAGCTGTCTATTAACACGTCCTACCAGTCTGCTGTCCCATTGACCTTGAATCATCAGCCTCTATTTCTTGGCCATAACAAAATACACCTACAGAGAGCAGTAAATAAGGATATGCTGTTTTCTGCAACACAGCCCAGACATTTGAAAACCACTTGAATAACATCAGACCCTTACTCTGTGTCTGCTACAAAGACAATGTTTCCGTTATCAGTCATGCAACGGTTATTACAGGGCTTAGCACTACGGGTGAAAGCCCAGTGATGAGGTCGAGAACGCAGTTATTCACTTCCAGGCAGAGTACATGTATTTTGGGGAAGCAACTGTCACGCATCCGAGTCACTGACAGCTTCAGAGACCGATTTTGCAAGCAGCTTAATAAAAAAAAAAAAAAAAAATCAAACCTGGTGGATTCAATCAGTGATGAGGATATTAATTACTCGGATGCAGCAAGGGTTGAGAGTAGCGGAATGGAGCGTTGGCAGGGCTCCTGCAGGACAGCCGCACACCAACACCGTGAAAACCACTACCGCCCGTTGAGCAATACGTTAAATGAATACGCAGAAATTCGCAAACTTTTCAACATGTCTTTGCGTAATAACATCATCATTTAAGACGTTAAAAACTGCTCAAAGCACCGTTGGAGAGCTATGGGGTTGTGCGACAGCACAGGACAACAGCACAGCTTACGCTAAGCTGTAAGAGGAAAGCCTGGAGGTTTTGAAGGAGACTTTGTTTAGTAGAAGTCATTACATTGCAGCGTTTGAAGTATATATAAATTCAGGTATGAAGGAAAAAAAGGGAAAAAAGCATATAACACACCTCTGAAAACCAATACACAGCTGTGAATGCATTTCTAGCTGAAAAACTGACAAAACGTTGCTTTCCCCCATCCCGGCCCCTTGACAGCTGGGCATATTTCTGCAAGCCGCCGTCCGGCAGGATAGTTCCTTCCTTTCCCACGCTCCGGAGCTGGTTCCGATTACAGCTCCCAGCGATGGCAGCGTCCCGCGGGGCAGGCAGCCACAGCCCGTCTTTCGGAGCAAGGTGCCCTGGGGGTAAAAGCTCAGGGATGGTCTGTCCGCCTTTAAGTCCAATTTCAATAAAAGTACACAGAGCAAAACTGTCCTTAAAGAACATCTTCAGCACCAAAGCAGCCTGGATAGTATTAATTACTTAAAACTTTAGCACTGCACAGATGACAGGGGCAAGCTGGAGATAAACCAGCAGCGATTCCCAGGCTCTGTGCTCTCTTCCTTCTGACAGCCCCCATGTTTCAGTTCTCTTTTACACAAACCCCAAAGAGGAACAGAAGGTACCTCCATTTCCCACAGAGGCTGACAGCTACAAAAACATCAACTGCAATTAAATATTGGTTAGAAAGTGCAATGCCCCAAAGAAGTTGGTGTATTATCAGGGAACAGCACCGTGCAAACTGTTTCCAACTTTGCCAGCAATACACCAGTTTTCTCTCCTTCTAAGACACAAAGATGATAGAATCATAGGATGGTTTGGTTGG
>NW_009595063.1:0-5770 GCF_000690535.1 Cariama cristata
GGAGGAGTGCGTGAAATCCCGCCGCGAGTGGCCGGCAGTGCTGCACTCAGCTTTTATGTCACACCTTTGTTGACGTTTACAGTCACTTAGCAGGCTGTGGCGTTGTGCGTGCCAGACTTAATGCTCTTGGGTTTGATGCGTTCAGATAAATCAGTCTTGTGAAAATGAAGGAAAACCAAAACTCTATAAACTTCCCTATTAGCTCAGTATGTTGTAAATCATATCGTCAATAAATTCATAATCCAGTTACCGTATGTTTCTAATGAAGTACATTGTGTCTTTTTCCCTGCATTTTACTTTAGTTGGGGTAGCATGAGAAACTCGAGGGTGGTGTTTCTTTAAAAACAGAAGTTGAGTGGGAAGTCTTAAGATGACAAAGATTCTTTGCTTTTATAAAAATACTAATGCTTGTGGGTGATGTGTGTGATGGGATGGATTTATGCTGACCGAGTGTAATGGGCCAATTTCTTTCCAGTATCTTGTAGGAAACTTTTTTAACCTGCTATGTGCAAGGTGCCCTCTTGCACATACCTCTGAATCTCAGCTTAATTTTTTTTGTGTGTGTGTTAAAACAAAGTAAAGTAACTTGAAAGTCTAATCAAATCCACTTGTGTGTCTTTATTTACAGCTTTCAGCTAGAGGTCAGCTTCTTACTGTATTTGTTGTAAGTGATATAAGTCATCAAACATGATGTATGTTGACTGGACCTTGTTTTCAGCACTGCAATACAAACAGTAACCACTTGTTGCAATTATTGAAGTGCAGGCCTTCAAAGTTACTATTGATTTGATAAGAAGTTTCAATTTGCTGCTAAAATCTTCAATTTACTGTTTTTGAATTGAATTGTTAGTTGTTTTGTGAAACACTACTTAATTTTTTTCCTTAACGTTCTTTAAGTGAAGTGCTGTTTTAATAAATGAAGTGGATTGTTAAAAAAAAAAAATTGTCCTTGCTCTTAGTTGCTGTTACTTATAGCTGTCATAAAATTCAGATAAAGACAAAATGTCCTCTGGAGGGAGATCTTGATGCTTTTATGTGCTAAAAAGTTGGTCACCTTGATCGAGTTAAATGTTTTGATCACTTATCTTGGAAACGATCTGCAATGATGAATGTGTATGTCTCAACAGGAGCCTGCCTTCTGGATCTGTTCTTGGAAATTTCATTGTCGAATACAGACCATAGCCTGTAATGTAACACTTCTGTAGGTTAAATGAAACATGCTTATTTTAATTCAAGTAGATCTAATTCTGAAGTTAAATAAGTAATCTTTACAAGTTCCAGAGTACTGCTTCTGCAGTAGTATTTGTAGGACCTGCATTTGTGGCATCAATTCTGCAAATACTTAGGTAGATACTGACTTACATACAGCATTCTCATTTTAATCAAGATGCTTTTAAGGGCAATTTCTTCACTGACCTAAACCAAGAATTTCAGCAGCTGAAAGTGTTGTGCGTTAAATCACTTTAGCATAATGAGTGCTAACAGCTGGGCAAGGAAACAAAGCAGAAATAAAAAGTCTCATTTAATCAATCTTAGCAAGTGAAGGAGAGGAGTACATTTTGACTATAAACAGCAGAGGCTGAAAGATTATTTTTTCAGATGCATGATTTGTTTGAATGTGGTTAACCCAATGCTCCACGTGCTCCAGGCAAATTATTGTAAGAAGCTTGGTGGGACTGTGATGATGGTGAGTTATTCAGCATGTTACATATGCAGTCTCAGCATGAGATTTCTTTCTGACAGATACTTTGAAAAAATCTATTCCGCAGTAAACAATGCATCTATACTTTTTTTTTTCTGTAAGTAAATGCAGATAGTGAATTCAGTGTAGCTTCTGGCATAAGTCTGTGCTGTAAAACTAAAGGCTGTGTAGAATTTGCTCTGTGGATATAGTTGGAAAATTTCTTCATACTGCAAGACTGCTGAATGAGTCAAAAATGTATTTACTTTTTTAGTTGCCAGAGGAACCCCTTCATACTTCTTTCAAGTGATCTGTACTGATAAGAAATTGATAGACTGACTCCAAAATAATTGTACTTGTATTCTTATAAATGTACATACATAGTACACTGCATAATTAATTATCCTCTTTTGTGTGTGGGTGGGGAAGTGCTACTGCAGGTAAGGTTGAAGTGATTTGCAGCACTTATGTTGCAAGTTTGTTTTCCTTTTCATACTCATTTTCATTGTTTTGTGGTATGCAAATGCATCTATGCAATGCATAAAAATGGAAAGTGCTTGGAGGCAATTGGTGTTGCATAATTGAATGTACAGATGTGTTATAATAGAGGAATAAATTCCATTAATAAACAGGAATAAAAGTTATGGGGTTTTTGCTAAGAAAAGCATATTTATATCCTTAAGTTACTCAAAATGTAGACTCTGTGATAAATTGTGCTCTGAATAATGAATTCTTTATTGTAGATCGTAATTTTGGAGGATTCCAGCACTGAGGTTTCTGGAGTCTGCTGTGTCTAGCCATAATGAGTTCATCACTGGTTGCTTATGATGATTCAGACTCTGAGACAGAAGCTGAAATGACTGAAGTCCCCAATACTTATAGCAGACAAACAAGCCATCCGAGTTCTTCTGTGAATCGTGTTCAGTACTTTGCACCTGGTAGTTTGGGTACAAAATCTACATATGAAATGCGGCCTACTGAGAACACTGAGAGTTCTGGTACAACCACTGTTTGTGAAGATCTGCCTGAGCATTATGCACAGAATAATAACACTGATTTGACATCTCCTTATTGTAGAAGAGCATACTCTGGCCATTCTGCATTATGTATGTCCTACAAAAACTATGAACAGATATCAAGCTCTTCAGCAACCTATGGAAATGGCGTTTCCCAGAAGAGAATACGTGAAGACAGTACTACTGCCATAAAAGGAATTAGACCATATATCCCTAAAAGAATGCGTCAAGAAAATTCCAGTATGCCTGAAAAAAAAGAATCTGATCAGAGAGATAGCTCGGATTGTGATGTTAGCCTAGGCATATCAGGAGAGCAGACTTCGAGAAAGATCTCTGAATTAATTAAGCCGTATTTGGGATCCAAATATAAATTAACTGAAGTCCCCAAAAGCTTAGTATTTCACATGTCTAAACACAGTGGCCCTGTTAATGAAATCCAGTGGTGTCCTGTACAAGAACAAAGTCACCTGCTTCTCTCAGCTTCTATGGACAGAACAGTCAAGGTAATGTAAAACAAGATGCTTTGCGGACCGATCATTAAACTTTGTAATACTGTGCTAAATAATGATCTTCTGGGAATAATATCCTTACTTGTGTGTGTTTAACAGTTCCAATGTATTCAGAATTTGAGGAGATACTTTGAAGTGCAGTACCTTGTTATGAACTTGCAGCCTAATCCTTCACTATACTTACAGTCAGTTCCATTATTTTGGAATGTGTGTGCGGTTTTTTTTTTATTAGACATGCCAGTGTTTTACATCTTAACTTAAGAAGTTAGATTTCTTCTAGGTCATTTCTTGTAATCTGTAATAATGTTAGATTTTCATTATTTCCTACTTTAATATCACAATGGCCATAAGCAGTATGATCTGGATACAGATTCTGCCTTAAATCATTAAACAATTGACTGCCAACACTGTAGTAGTATTTTGAGGAACTTTACCTTTCCAACAGACCTAAGTGACTACTGCTGGAGGAGGTATGTCAGGTCAGGTGGATTTTTCATCTGAACTAGTGTGGCAGGTCTTGCATCCCAGAAAAGTGTCCTGTCATGACCTACGGAGTCTTTCCACTTTAAGTTTGTTTCAAGGGTTAATTGCTCAATACTTAAAGTGTAGTTTCCTTCTAGCTTTAGTGAATTTGGCTTCAGTTTGTGTGTTAATTTAGTCAGTCCAACTAGTCTTACTTTTATTTTAACAATGGATAATATTTTTATGTGTGTGCTTTCCCAGATATAGGACTAA
The DNA here is from genome assembly GCF_000690535.1 of Cariama cristata. Lineage (NCBI taxonomy): Eukaryota > Metazoa > Chordata > Aves > Cariamiformes > Cariamidae > Cariama > Cariama cristata. The sequence continues at coordinate 3,942 of NW_009595063.1, forward strand.
TGCTGCCTCTGGGTTCAAATAATAGTCTTCCGAAGTGGGTTTACACAGGAAGATAGTTTTGATAAGAGCACACAGAAAGTGTCCTTTTTGGTGGAAAGCATGCTTTATTGTATCTAACGTGTTTAACATAGCAGGTACAATTATTTTAAGACTTGATTCTAAAATTTAGGGCTTTAAGTAAATCTTAGTAAGTAAAGAGGCAAGAAGACCACCTTTTGTATTAGCAGACTTTTAAAACTGAAGGAGAGGAGGGAACTTTAAAACTGAATGTGAATTTTGATTTCGTGCAGGAAAAAATATTCTTAAATTCTCTTATTAAAATTGAGATTTATTTTTTTTGTCTTTTAACTATTTTGCTATTTAATTTGTAGTAGAGAACTGAGTTTCATTTGATTTGGCTTTTATATGATTTTTCTTATCTTAGAATTTTTTTTCTTTCTGCTTTCCTCAGTTTTGCCATGGGGCCCTGTGAAATATGTGCTGACTTTGCATCTTTGAAGCAGTGATGTTCTTCAATCTTGGACAGAGTTTTTGTTTTTTTTTGTCCTAATGCCTGTTAAAGCACTGGTGGTCACAGAAGAGAAAACCCCAGATCTATAGCATGAATAAAATTTACTCCTCTCAATTGCTTATTTTTTATTCTCTTAAGTTATAACTTCACTCATTCTATAGTCAGCATAATGTATCACACCAGCAAAGTCTGAATGATTTGAACTGTGGGTAATTCATTCATCTTCTTTCCCAAGCTTTTTTTACATCTTTGTCTTAAAGGCTAAATGGAGGAAAAAGGTTTTTCTTTGCAAGTGTTCTTTAATATGTTGAATAAGTTAAGTCTTGTCTGCTACATGAAGAATAGACTTCTAAGGAAAAGACTAAGATATGCAAAAAGTGCTGATGGGTGTTTTCTGTAAGCAGCAATTTAAATTTGGATTGTACAAAACTATATGCACCTCTGACTTCGATATGTCTGAATTTGACTTTTTGTCTTGAACTATCACACTGTGTGCTTCGTGTGTGTTTGCTATCACAGAGCCTCACTTTAGTGATGAGTGAAATTATAGATGTGATACATTTGGTAAAACAGTCTAAAGTCATAATTGGTATTGCAATGTAAAATTATTTAAAAATGGAAATGATAGTCTGTTTTATCTTCTAAGCAGAAAGAAAGATTATTTTCCTAAAGTAGTGTTACCACCCCTGATTGGAAGTGGTCTTTAACAGTTAAGCTGGATTTTGAAGAAATCTAATTGCTGTAGGCGCCCTGAACCATGGAAATTCAATATAAATAGAGGATGTTAATGTTGGCAACACTTCAGAGCTTGCGAGCCTAAAGTATTAAAAAAGTAATAATGTAACTGTTACAAAGTATATTAAAACACACAGGTAGCCTGTAGAGAAGTACCTGTGAATGCTTCTTACTGTTATTTCTTAATGAAATCGAAGAAGGTAAGGTATGAGCAGTGGCGCCTTTAGATTTAGTTGGCACCGTGCCAGCAGCACGGTGTGGCCAGCAGAGGGCACGCTTACATTAACTATTGACGTGATGTTACGCAACTCATGGCGCTTCGCTTTCTGCCGTCATGACCCCAGAAATCTCTAATGACTATGACAGCAGTAGTTTATCTTCTGGGGAATTTTTGGCTGTCTACCATTGCCTGAAGTTCTCCCTTTTCTGGTATAAGCATAAAACAACTGACTGAAAATGCAGATGTACTGTTTTTTTTTTTTTTCTCCAATCCTGTACCTTCCCACAGCTTGCCTTTTTTGTTGTTTTCTTTCAAAAACACCTCCTTGGAATTGCTAGTTTAAATCCAGGCAGTGGAAGCATG
>NW_009595063.1:5789-42743 GCF_000690535.1 Cariama cristata
TTAATGGGAATATGCAAATGCTCTGGATGTTTGCACTATTTACTTTCAACGTCTGATTCAGATAAAATTCAAAGCACAGCTAGAAGCCTAAAATCCCTATATGATCAGAGAGAGTAGGCATTCCAGAGCCTCAAAAATCTGTACTTTCAGTTACTCATGCAAATAACTGTGACTGAATATTTTTATATGTAAATATCTTGGATTCAGTCCTTACATTCAGCCTATGCGTTAAGACATGTACCTTTTGAGGAGTCCAATATTAGTGGAGATTTCTCAAAATTGAGAGTTCTGTCTAAGCAGATCTGACTGGCTGTGGTAGTTTAAGTTGTGCTTAAATCAAAATGTCTGTAGTTGTATGCAATTTTTGTAGTATTTAGCCGAACAGTTTTGCTTCTTATATCTGTTCTTAGGTGCTTAAATGTTTTCCTCTTAAATTTTTCATCACAAACTAAGAATTTCATTTTCTGGGAAAGCATATTTATTTATTTATTTATTTTGGCATGGAGAAGGAAGAGATTTAAGTTATCTTAATTTAGTGATCTTAATTTCTTTATTCCCATCTAAATTGCTATGACTTAATTGTCAGTACCACACAGGGATAGATCTAAAATGTATTTACAGAACTGATGATGTGGTTTCTTACTTTTTAAGGGTATGTATGTATCCTGTTTAAATGAGGGGAAAAGAACAGTCTTCCATTTATGTTCTCCCAGATTAACCAACGCACACTTTACTATCTTCTTTATTAACCAGTGTAAATCATACCAAAACATTTGCAATAAATGAGTTGATGTTTTCAACTTTTAAACTAAAGAATAGCTTAGTGTCAGGAAAGATCATCTGAAGCAGTTTGTGTAAGTATCTTGCATATTTAGGAAGCAATGCACTGTTTTAGAGGATTTAATATTTTTCTTTAAAAGTAGTTGCTCTTAATTTTTTGTGTATGGCTGCATTTAAAAAACCCCAAACGGTTATCAAGTGGTTCAGTTGAAAAAAATCAGTTATCAGCTCAGGAGTGTAGTTCTCTACAGTAACACTTGTGCCAGCAGATGGGGCTGGTAGAATCTCATCTTCTCAGCATCTTAGAGAGGGATGGTAACTCAACTGTTACTTTGAAGACTGAAAGACTTTAATGTTTAACTCCATATTGTGCTTTGAAAGACCAAAATTAAAAGTTTATGCATGTGTTGCAAAGTGTATAAGAAAATTTCATAGAGACCTGAAAGTAAGATAGAACCTCGTATGGGAAGTGATGTGTATTGCAGATTAATTACCCACCGTTCTTAAAATCTGGAGCATTAATAGAAGAATATTTCATGCTAAATTTTAAAGAAATGGGGGGGAGAGGGAAGCTTAGATTTAGGCTTTGGCAAGTCTTTTACCCTCTATTTTCTTAGGATTTTGAGCTTCCCCTTTGGAAGGCGAAGCTGATAGTACTTCCAAGCCTAGGTAGCTGGAGAAGGGGACAGGAAACCTGATTCAAGTTAGAGAAAGTACTATTGGGAGATCTTACTTTGGCAGTGCTGTTCTTCACTGTTACATTCTAACTGTATTATCAGCGGCTGATGTTTCTAGTTTAAGTATGTTTTTTAAGGAACATGAAACGTGATTGTCTGAGTAAATCTCTTTTCTTTGGATAATGCTTCTTCTCTGCCTTCTGTTTGAATAGCTGCTGTAAATGAAATTTAGGCTACTACTGCCACTTTTGGTTTTGCCTACCTAAACATTGAAATAATGTTTGTGATGTTAATTCTCATCTAGTATTTTTCACATAAATCTTGAGATTTGGCACTGTTAGTAAAGGCGCCTAGTTTCCATAGTGTGGATATTTAACACTTTCTGAACATCAGACCTTGTTTAGGTATTTCTGGTTTAGAACCCCAAATATAGAATCTGAAAATCACAGGTTACCATTGAATACAGCTGTTTATCTTAGGTAGCAGGGTAGGTAACTTTTTATCTCTTCAAAGACATGTTTACCAGTTGCAGAAACGGCTATACTGCATTCATATTGTTAATGTCTTTTATTTGGAAGATCTTGTAATTACGTAGAGCCGTAGAGATGTAAACACTTTCACTAGTTACTTATGCTGGACTTAGCTTTTTAACAAGTGTTCATAACTTCAAGCCCCCTATACCATTATTCTGTATTTCCTATTTTGTCTTAAAATTAGCTCAAGGTAACATCTTTATATAATCACCTGTAAACTTTTAATTCTGTGTTCCTGATTTTCTATTTAGAGCATCACAGCAGGTATTCTATTTGTTGCAAAGTATTTTCACCCTCCCTTGATGAACAGGATCAAGGAAAGAAAGTACTGTGATTCTTTGGTATGCAAAATGTATATTAATAGCACTTTGATGGGATCATTTGTATTCTAACACATTGTTGGATGTTTTTCTTACGCGTTTTGTTCCCTACCCGCCTAGTTGAACTGTATCTCCATTTAGTTGCAGCTGAATCTATACAAGGAAAGTAAAAGTTTTAAAATTAGTTTAATAATATCAGCCTGTTGAACAGAGGAGTTGCCTGCTTCTCATGATTAAGAACACAAGAACAGCCATACTGGTTCTGACCAAGGCTGTGTCTCACCCAGTGGTCAGTCTCTAGTTAGGGTCCATAAGTAGATGCCTAGAGAAAAAGAACAAGTCAAAGGTTTATGGTGCCTTTAAGTCCTTTTCTGGTCTCTGCTTGTTTTCAAGTCAGGGGATTTCTGAGCTCCAAAGTAGTTCATCTTTATAACTTGCTACCTCAAGAGATCTCTTTCAGATACTTCTCCCATCTATGAGACTCTCTTGTGATCATTAGGTCTGGAGTGGTATATTACTCATACTGGTCAAATTTAATGTACGGGTTTTGCTTCCTGAAGTGTATCAAATACTACAAGAAATACCATTTTTATTCATATCTTCAAAACCTTTTATTCTTTTGTGGTTGTGTTCACATCAGGAGAAAGATAACATAGTCATATATTCCAGGAATTTGTTGATCTTGATCCTGTTGTATCGGACTGAAAGCAGCGGAACATGAGAGCCTCCATTTGTCCATATAATGTGTGTAGCACTCATGGCAGCAATATAGATTTCCTAGATTGCTGTTACCTAGATGCTGTTACCCTGGCTCAGTGTAACAAACGAATGTTTCTGTTTTCAACCATTCTGCACACAATTCACTTGAATTAGGCAGTGCTTCTTGTTCTGTCACATGCATGTCTGTTTACGAAGGAATGAATTTAAGGTGCCAGCATATTTCCTATAAACTCATGCGTAGCTGTCAGATGGCTGTAGCCCTGTCAATGCTAGGCTAGATTCAAACTGTTTACTAAGCAGTATTAGGTATCGTGCTGCTGGTACCCCAAGTATTGCAATTCTTAGATTAATTTTTAAAATCTAATTGTGGCAATGTGCCTTTAACTGTAGCTGATGCATAAGATGAGAATTTGAGGAGTCATCCTATTTAATACATATATTCCACTTTAATTGAAATCTTTTAAAAAAGATCTCTCTGATGTTAGTACACTTTTAATACTGTATTTTAAAAGTAACAAGAAGTTCTCCTCATTATCTTGGAAGTGGCAAGGAAATGCTCATATTCTGGAGATTGTGTGCTGCTTACCTAGATGTGTGAAAAAAGCATTGTCATTTTCTTGTTGAAGAGGCTATTGTTGAAGAGGCTACTAGATAGGCTATTCTGAAATACTGAAGCTGACTTTTCTTTATGATACCTTGTTCTGACCTTCTTCCCTTTTCTATTTACAACTATGTGTATTTTTTCCAAGGACTTTAAGCTTGCTGATTATTAAGATGGCAATACACTTATTATTTGATATATGCATAGTAATACCAGTTTCCTGAGTGCTGAAAGGGCTTCTTTGTATACCTTGATCTTTTTCTAACAATTATTTCATACACTTCAATGAGAAGTATTCTTCATAATGCTTATTTTGTAAGAAAAGGAACATCATGCAGGAAGGAATGTGCTTGACCATCAATGAAGGCTTCTGACTGTGCTTATGCCTAGATGATAATGCAGGTCAGGATGTAATAGCTACCTCACACAATTGTTCTGCAAAAGCCATTAACACAAGTCAGCAAAGAACAGTTCGTGAAGGTTGTGGATTTTGGTCTCTTCATCTCAAAGGAATGTGTGGGTAAGGGTTGTTCCACATTTGGTATGTTAATATCTAGATACGTTTAGAGATCACTGTTAGACAGAGATGTATTTTTTTAATTATTTCCTTGTTTCCAGCAATGCTGTTGTCAAGGAAACAGAAATCCTTGTAATGCCTGTATTCATTTTCTCAGAATCCACAGCTGGAGATGACTTGTATAGTTTTTATTATGTTCTTAGTAGTTGACACACTCTTGTGCCTCAAAGGATTTTTTCAAAGGAATGTGTTTCTTTGAGTATAAATAGCACCACCCTGATCTGTATGCTGTTTGATAGGCCATTGTTTTCTTTCCGTCCTCCCTAACAAGAACTAAATTCAGTGCTGTTTTAGATTAGAATTTATCTTAACACTTGTGTGAAAACTGACATTTTAAAAAAAGGGGCAAAAATGCAGTGAACCTCTCAGCTTCTGGGTTAGGTTTTCAGTTCTTTACACTTGGAAATGTGTCCTGAATTAGAATCTCCTTAAAGAATACTAGAGTAGTACCCCAAGTGGTCTTGCAAAGCATTTTTACTGCTTTATGGCCATATTAGAGGATGTGGCTGTGGGGGAGAAGAGCAGGAGAAGATTAATATTTCATGGCACAGCTAATATGCCTGTGTTTCACTCCAAAATTGGGAATTATTTAAGGAAAAACTCAGAAAATAGAGTTCTTTCAAGAGCAGTGGACTTAATGGAGGCTGGCTGTATCTCGAGGCTGGCTGTATCTCCTCTTCAATTTCTCCTTCAGGGCTTCTGCAGTGTCTTTCATTTTTATTCAGCTGCTTTGGTTGATTAAGTCTTGAGGGAAAAATACTGAGACCTCTGTGAAATTTGGTTGACGTTGACCAATAGATGCAAAGTAGCCACAGGTGAGATGGATGGGGGACATGACTGTTGTGACTGTTATTTCACAAACCTTTCTTTCTGCAGAAATCCAAAAGGATGGAGAGTGACTTTTGGATATCTTTTAACAATGATGTGGAAGAAAGGATTCTGTTTCCTCGTATTACTTAAAGAATATTGGCTACTTGTGTCGTTACTTACAGAAATATTAAGAATATTAAGTGTTTATCGGACTTCTTTCTTAGAAACCCATCTGTCCTGAGTGGCTGAGTTCTGCACTTCCTTTCAACTGGGAACTCTTCCAGCTGCTTACTGGGTGTCTCTGAAGTAGCCTGTAGCAGAGAAATAAGCAACCTTGTCTTCCCCTCAGCACAGCCAGCTTACTAGAGAAGAAACAGTCAGGGCTAGAGGTGTCAATGAAGTAGTGTCTCTAATGAAGCTTAACTGATAATGTCATAAATTAAGCCCTCCAATTGTGTGTAGGATCTGTGTGGGCAACTGCTGTGCAGTCTAACATCAGAATTTCACCTGAGATGGGAGAAATGTATGGTGGTGTTATCCCCCTTCTGGATGCTTCAGTAAGATTGCTGGTGGAAAAAGTTAAGATTTTGGTACTTGGAAAAAGTTGAGCTAGAGTAGTTTTAAGTTCTTAAGTGACTGTAATACACACTGAGGGTATCTCTTTTTTTAACAGTTGAGAAATTATGAATATTTTTGCTGTTTAAAAATATAAATAACACCAATCTAACTTTGCTTCTTTTCTGGAAGTCTAACTTTATAGATGCATCTCACATACTGCTATATATTTAAAGAAAAAAGTAAAATCTGCTAGCAAAGCTACAAGGCATCTTATGACTTTAATTCCTTACCCCTCTTGGTCTGTTGATGTTGTCAAGGAGACAACTTTTTGAGAAGCTTTGCTCTACTTTCTCAGGTTCTATAGAGAGATAACTTGTGTAGGATTTATCCAGCATCAGGAGTAGAAATAATTTGCCTGAAGTTCCTATTCTTTTTACTATGTTCATGTCCTTGCTTTTTTTTTTAAGCAGATTTTATTTTTAGCATGTGTGAAATAGCTGCATCTTGAAGGTCATGGTATCAGTGAATGTACCAAAGATTGTTGACATTTGATCTTTAGATGAAGTCTGATAGAAAGAACTTTAATGACATTTTGCTATATATTTATGCTATAGTGACAACCGTTAGATATAGATTCCCTTTTTAATTTAAAGGGGAAAGAAACATTGAAAGAACCCCTTGTTCTTTAGAGAAGTTACCTCACTACTGTGGAACTAATGCCTTACCATCCTTTATCATACATATTGTGTTTCATTGCAGTGATTGTCCCTCTTCAAAGAAAAAGCATTTTGTGGCTAATCTGGAACTGAGTTTAATTTATCTTCCAGTACGTATGTGCTGGTTGACAGGCTGGTTAGGATATTATGACTGAGCTTTACCTTCAATGTGCTTGTGGAGAATTTTAATGTATTTATTTATTTTCTTCTAGGACACATATAAAAATACAGTTATAGAAACTTCTACATTTCAGTTGGTTAATAGATTAAAGATATTGGGCATGACAGATAGTAAAGACTGCATGTGCTTGTATGTTGTACATGTGCCACCTGTGTAACACCTCGCTTTCTGAAGTCAGATTTTGAAATTTGTCCTGTTCACTAGTCTTCTTGTCTTTTTCCAGATTATAATTTCCTCATTAAAAGAATTTTTCTCATTCTGAACATTGTGACTAGTGGCTAGAATTGTATCTTGTCATTTACTGAGGAAGGGACACAGCTGGTTCTCTATGGAAAGGACGGCAGTTAGGGATGCAGGTGGTTAGGGATGACACCGTCATATAAACATGTTAAAGCTTGGCAGATATGTTAAAGCTTGCACTGTGTTAACAATGCAAAAGAAATTAAAATTCAGTAGTTCAATCCTACTCTGCTTGCTAGTATTGAAATAGTACTAGTTATGAATGTCCTCATTGCCAGCAAAACACATAGCTGCTTGACATAATTAATAGTTTATTTTTGTAATTAAATACCTAGTTCTGCTCATTTAAGACTGGATTATGTCACTGACATCAATGGGTGTAGGATTGCATCTATATTTTCCATAACCTAGGATTAGTCATCTTTTGGAGGTTTTTTGCAGTTATTAACATTCTTAATAGCCTTGGGGGTAATAAACAATTTATTTTTTTAGTTGGAAGAATGAAGAGTTGTAAAGAAAATGTTACTTGCCCAGGCTCACTGATAAATGAATGCTAGATTCATTAAAGCTCAGGTTTTCAGCCAGCTGTTCTAAATCACTAACTGTGTTCTGCCTCTCATAGTTAGATAGTACCTCAAATCAGTGTGGGCAATAAGGCTGCAATAACTAGTACTTGAAATAAGAAAGCCACCTGATTAATGTTGGGGATGGGACAGAATTTGCCTGTAAATTTGGACTAGGTTATTTCTCACAGATAGAAAGTTGTCCTTAAGTACACCTGTTTACTATTATTTTTAGAACTGTTGTAGCAATGTGTTACTCTGTGCTATTGCACAACTACTGCTAATTGAGTACCTGCTGATGGTGTATCTGGCTGTGTTGTGCTCTAGAGCAGCTGCCCCTCATCTGGTGGCTGGGTTGGTGGAACTTATCCATGACTGTTGTCCTGGCTGTGTCAAGTTCTCGCAGTAGGTAATGTGCAAGCTTAAATTGCTCCTTTTTATTTGTTGTGTTTGTGCTTATTTGTTTTATTGACTGAATGAATAGAAGAGATGGTTATCTGATTTTATATATGTATATCTATCAATATAAAGCTATAAAGCACAAGTAGCCTTCACTGATTCACTATTTTATATTAAAAAAGTGTGATAATGAAGTACAGTACAAATAGATATGTTTTGAATTTTGATAGCCACTGTTTAACTGCAGCTTAAGGGAAAAAAACACCAAACAAGTTAAAGTTGGTCAGTGTTGGTTTTCTTCCTCCTGTTTTCAGAAATAAGTTGTAAGTCAACAGCAAATAGATACACATAAACTGGGGAGTACAGTTGCTAAGACTGTACTTATGTTCTGAATAGAACAGTTTTTCTTATTCTAGTAGTGTCTGTTCAAAATCTGTGGGATGCAAATATCTGTGGGATATGTTTTTGTGAATGTATCTATCCAGTCCTTAGTTACCTGTAGGAATTGAGGACACTTAAGACAATTTACTTCCAAAGTGCTGCAAGTCTGATGTTGAGGTGTTTTTAACACTTATGAGGAATCCCCACTTTTAATAGAGCATAAATGTATGTGACTTGAGGAAGTGATTGATGTTAATGAATAGGATACAGAGAGGTGAATGGAAAATCAGATTATTTAATAAATGGCTATAGTAATTTAGCTAATTATGTCCTGGGGAGTTGTAATACATTTGAAGTTCTTCTCCTTTGCCTGCTGGTAAGATATTGATTGTTTAAGTGTTTTCCGAGCACGGATACTAACTACTAGTGACCACTACCGTGAATGTGCTTTCAGGTGTTCTGAACACATTTATATCATTCTTAATACACCACTATTACACTCTAGAGTTGATGAGAAACTGCCAAATTTATGCCATGTTATTCTTCTCCCATATATGTTCAGCAGTGGAAAATTTAGTGATTTTAAAGTAATTCTTAATAGCTACCTGTCATTATATATTGGTTGCTTTTGAATTACTTGAGTATGTGCATCAAACTGTTCTGCTTTAACCATGTCATCCTAGATATGCCTAATACTGTGTATGAAGTAGATAATTTATCTGAAATAATCTTTTGTGTATATGTAGTATACAACTGGGGTGGGGATTTAAGTATCTTTGCCATACTTGGCTTCACCTTGTGCTAAAATTATTCCCATTTTTAATATTGTACAACAAACCATAGCTTAAACCACTAATTGATTTATAAGTATATTGTAAATTCTTTTAATTTCTTCATCTTCCGGGAACTTACAATTTGAGGTACATCCACAGGGTTAGCCGTATTAGAATGATTAGTCACAAAACACTTAAAGGTTAACTGCAAAATAGGTGGGAATTCTTCCCTTTATTTTGGTGTGCGTGGGAAGTTACTTCTCTTGTGCTGTCTGCCCAGCGTGAATGTGCAATTGCTGTTTTGTAGGCACAAAAAAACCTAGTCACGCTCATAACTTTTAGCTGGCTGAAAATGTGATCTGTATGAGCATCTTCCTTAGAGTCAATGGTTTATGGAGAATTTGTGATTAGCTTTAGGTGTGATTATCCCAGAATCTTTCTGCACAATAAAGAACACACTATGTTAAAAGCTGGCAATTGATGGCAGAAACACTTTGCTGTTGAGAAGGATAGAGCCGCTGATAACTGATAATTTTAGGTATCCTTTGTTGGAGATATATATATACTCATTTACTAATTGCCTTTTTGTGAACTTTGCTTGTAATGTAAAGGTTGCCTGTCTTCAGAGTAAAAAATGTTTTTTTTTTTTTTAAATAGATGGCGCTTCCCCCCCCCCCCTTTTTTTTTTTTTTTCATTCCCTTGGCAGCTTGCCTTATTATTCAGCATTTGGTAAGCTTACCTCTTTTGCAAATAGTGGGAATTTGCTAAAAAATATTGATTGGTACAGATGACTAAAATATCAAATGAAATCTCTGATCATATGAATCTTACTGTTTGGTCTGATTTACCTCAATTGTTCTTGAAACTCTTATTTGATATTTTGGCTGAGAATTTCTCATGTCTCATTTGGACTGTCTAATACATAGGGTGTTAAATTCTAGACTCCTTTAGTACAAATCTCTGCAGTAATTCAGAGAATACTTAATTTGGATTTTAAAATGGTTCGAGAAAATACCACGCATAATCTACATGTTGGGTTATGATGTATGTGGTCTAATACCATCATACTACCTCTGTAGAGCAGATGAATTCAGTTGAAAAACATGTTTTAAAATGTTGTTTTCCTCTTATTTTGCTGTAAATTCAGTGATGAGCATCAGTAACATACACGTTTACTCCCCTGAAATGTCAAAAGGCATTATCTTGTCATACTTCCACAGAAATAAAATAGGAGAACAATATTAACAACATAATTTTGCTTCTTATTTATTCCTTTTATTCCCTGATTGTATTGTTCTAAAAAGCAGTACCCTTTGGAGAGTGCCCAGCTACTCTAGGGGGGATTAAAATCTGCAGTAGCTTTGAGGACATGTACCATAACGTTTGGCCTTCAATTAATGCCTGTTTGGCAACCTGGCTTGCTTTAGAGATAACCTTTTACATTCAGTAATGTTAGTGTAATGTAACCTCCCACGACTCATTTTATTCTGCTGACCATTTCATATGGAAACAGAAATAGTTCTCATGAAACTTTCCAAAAGTGACTATTACTGAATTTTGACTGTAACAAAGTGTTTCAACAGTATTTTTGGTGTTCTTACACAGAATAAAGAGAGGAACAAGAAAGATCTATACTAAGTTTTACTCCTCCGCTGTATTTCTTTTTTGGGATAAGCCTGAGTAGGTTGTTTTTTTCTGAAACATGCCTTAAGCACTTGTTGGAGAACTACAGTTGTGATTTTATTGACTAGTTTGGTTGAAGATCACTTTTATCTGAACTTATGTCTTTAGTAGGGGTGCAGCAACATGGTTTTAATTCTCACTGTTGTTCATCTCCAGAGCCTTTATAAACATTTTTTTCTTGCTTTCTTAGTCCATTTACAGCTTAAGAAAACAGATATTGGGGAAGGTGGGTAGCATGTAGATCCCTTAAGGAAGTTCTTCCCAAAACTGGAATTGGGAGTCTGAGAGGTATGCAGTGTTTGGGGTCAGGTACTGCGCTTTCACTGATGAGAAAAGGACCAACACTTTCTTGGAGGATGACATCCTCTCGAGCAAAATCCAGCTAGCCGCTGTTATAAGCAGGGTACAGACTCGGGGTTAATGACCTGCAGCATGGAGTGTCTCATACCCTTCTCTGTTCTCTAGGCAGGCGGCATTGCCAGTGCTTGCGATGCACCTTTGAAGCGGAACGCTAAATGCGCACTTATGCAGCTAGGTAGCGGCAGGAACTGTCTTTTAGACAAGGGCAGGAGTTTCTTGGTGCTATGCACTTTCAGAACATTTGATTTTTCTTTTTTTTTGAAAGATTTCACCTTATTTTTCTCTCCAAACATAACTCTTCACAAGACTTTCTTCAGGATAGACTTTTCAGTTACAGAATAAAACTGCTAGTCAAACTGGGTTGAGAGATACAGACCAGTAGGACATCCTTATAGCATATAATTATTCACACTGTTATTTTGACTGATTAAAAATCCTCTATGTAAAATAACTGGAGAGCAATAGAGTAAACTTAACCTATTGTACTTTAGAATGCTGCTTAAATGTTTCTTCTCCATCTTGGAGCACATTATTCATTAATCTCTTTTCTAGAGGAAAGAAGCTTTCTTTACTCTTAAAAGAATAAAGGATAAAATACCGAGGCATGACTGTTTTGACACCCTGTTCTTGGGGTCAGTTTTTTCCTATTTTCATGGTTTATTTCTCCAAGAAGTCTTGATCAAGACCAAGATCAGTGTTCATGATCAAAGCCTCCTTCCTTCTCTGAAGACAGTAATGGTTATAACTTTTTTCCCCCAACAGAATCATGTCAATGCATTTTCTGTTTTTTCACATTTTTACATTATACATTGTATTTCATCCCTGAATTTGGTTGAATTTTTCTTTTTGTAATGAATTTAAATTAGCTGTAAACAAGATGGAAGAAAGTATACAACCTAATGTGGATAGTATCCTTAGTATGCACAGTAGTGGTACCCCTGGCTTGAAGATGAATACTTTCAAACAGGTATCCCTCATGTCAGTCTTGTGATATTGAGTTCAGTTAAGGAAGCTCAGTCATTTTTGGTTTTGTTTCCATCTGATGGTGTGAGGAATTTATTTTTAACTGTCTTTTCTGAGAAAACAATCAGAATTAGTGTGGTGTGGTTTTTTTCTCAGCTTTTGCCTGAAGAGTTTAACAAAAGCCACATACTTGCATTTGAGCACATATCGCTATATTAGCAGGTAAGCAAAGGTATCCAATTTTCCTGAGGAACAAAATACTTGATTACAGGTCTAATGATAGTTTAAGAGGTGTTTTCAGATGTGCTGAAATCAAGGACTTGAAGCAGATGAACTTAATTATCTTTGTGAATATTCACAATCACATTATGTGCTTTAAATGTCACATTTGGAAATAGTGCCTCATTGCTAGTTAATTAACAATAATTACTCAAGGTAGTACTTATGTTTCTGGAATTTCTTACCCACTGTGAAAAATGTACTTTGCTTCTAAAGGTTTCACAGTATAAAAACCAGATTTTACTTAGCTCATTCTTAAAGTGTTACTGTTGCTTAGGCCCTCTGTACTTTTTACCTCTAGCATTGCTGCATGGAGCAACAGTTACTCCATTCCGTTTGCTCAGCTACATCTGGATAGTGATCTTAACAATTGAACCATCCTGTATGTAATATTTTTTTCTTTTTAAAAGAACCAAGCAGTTGGGTTTTTTGTTTGTTTTAGCAGAATAAGAAGAGAGAATCAGTAGCAAATTGGACTGGCAGTCTAGATCCATCATGAGGTGTTGCAAAGGTGTGTTGACATCTTCATCTAAAGAAATATGGCTCATGATGATACCAGAAGGGTTTTTTCAGACATAGCACCTGTGCTCAGTATGTTTTTCTGTCTGTAAGGATGTTTTTTCTTGGCAAAGAGCATTATACAACCCAAGATAGCTTACACTGCAACAAAAAAAACCCCTCATAGATCCTAGAAAATCCTCCCTGTGTTCTAGTTTCCAGCTTCCCTTTTCCATCTTTCCTCTCTGCCTTTCATGTTGAAACTTAATTGAAATGTCAGAGGATTCTCTTCAAGTTTTTTTCCCTTAAAAAAAAATAAATCTTTGTTCAGTGGTGATGGTCTGTTTGTTTGCAGCAGCACACTTTGCACGTGCTTGTGTGTGTGTATATATTGAAATACATATATTTAAAAAGAGATTTAAATTAACTTACCTCTATAGTCAATTACTTATACTTAGAAACTGGATATTCTCTCTGCCTGCACACTTCATTCACCTATGTGAATGGGATGTCCATTGAAATCCTGGTAATAATGTATAACTTATGTTTCATAATCATCTTTATTGTAAAGCATTTAATGTACTTTACAGAAAAAGTTTTTAATTTGTGACAGCAATTACAACATGCTAAACAGATGTTTGAATTCTCAGACATCAATTTAAAGCTAATTCAGAGAACAGCAAGAAAAGCTACTAAATTTTAGAAACAGTCATGAAGATTAATTAAACTAATTATCTGTGCTTTGTGCAGTGGGAGTGGAGATAACTGCAGGTACGTGAAGGCATAACCAAGGAATTGATGAATATTGTTTGGAGTGGTAAAAGTATTTTACTGATGGCAACAGAGATGGAGAAGAAGCTGAGTAATAGGAAGCTGAAATAATAACATGAATCTGATTGTGGAAGGGTCTTCAACGTGTTGTGTGAAAATAGCATTGGAAGTGGTAAGCACTTCATTGGGGAAACTTCCCAGTAATGATTTTTCAGTTGTAGAATGACTTGGAGAAAACAAGCTTTTCACAACTAACAGGTTTTGATTTTAAATATTTGGAGAACACCGTAGACCCATTCTCACTGAATGGTGATGTTTTGAATGTCAAAAAGCTTTCACCCATATGTCTGCTATGTCAAACATGTTGAAACAAAGTAACATCGCTTAATTTTTTTTTTTTCCTGCGATTATACATGAAGGACTCTTCTTTGTAAGGACTGATGACAAATCTGCTTTTGGGTATCACAGTACAGAGCCTGGCTTATCAAAAACTTGATACGCAACTGCTGACATTATGATTGTTTATTTTAGAAATTGTTCATTTTTATGTGCTTAAATAGGAATTAAATACTCCTGAAAAATTATGTTCAAAACTGGTCACTAATCTCCTTAAATTTTTACTAATGTGCAGAAGCCTGTAATGCTACTAGATTTTTCAAGTAACCTAAACCCAAAATACTTACATTAACTTTTAATTTTTAAAGTATTCGTTCTGTAGTTCTACAATGACAGTGAAGTAAATGCAGTGAAATACTTCTAGTAATGAAGTAACGCCTTCTCTAGGCGTGTTGTACTGCAATCAGAAATGCTGAACCAAATTCCACCTGATGTGTAGTTGTATTGCTTAAACGTTTATGTTGCAGTAGTGCCAAGGAGTTGAGCACTCTGGGACCTATGGTGGAAATTTGGGGTTGTGTGCGTGTTTCAGTGCTGCACTGCATGGATCAATCAAGCCAGCCTGGGCCCTAGAAGCTGCAGAGTGGGGCTGGTGTGATGCTCTCCCAAGCCAGGTGGGTGTTCCTCTGGGATGAGTTTAACAGTGGGATGTCTCATGGTACCACTGCACTGATGTGATGATCGAGTAGGTTTGCACTACATGAATGTAATCAGACAGCCCCTACTGATAGAGTAGAATAATTATGCTTTATTGCTTGCTGAAATGAAGTGTGTTCATCAGACTTTAGGAAAAAAGTGTGTGGGAGGGGCAGTGCTGTGTAATTTTACAAGTATCTAAATATTACATTTACTTATATAGTTAAAAATAACTTAATTGGGTCCTATGTAAATGCCAGGCAATGTTTATAAGTGTCAGTGTGTTCATATCTGCTCCTTGATAACTCTCTCATTAATTCATAGTTTCATGTCAACATCCGAATAGGAGAAAGCTAGCTTTTAACCTGGTTCTAGACTTTTAGCCTGAAGTAGTATTGTTTTGATTTCCAGCTTCAAAGGTATGCTCTTATACCAGCTGTAAAATGAAAATTAGTAATACTATCTCCTTAATATGACAAACCCACAACAATTATACAAGCTTGTTACTTAATTTCTGAACTGTTACTATAGAGTAATATGGCAGATACTTTTTAACTTGTGCAATTCTGAGTATTCATAGATGCTTTCTCCCACACTTTTATAGCAGGACTTCTCACTTGAGCTGCACTCCTAGTTTAAATTTCAAAAATTACTTACATCTGGAAAATAGCTTTGAAACATTTGGACTACAATAATAATAATAATCCTTCTTTAAAGTATGCCTTCTTGTATCTTAAATTGCTTTCATTTTTCTCACCATGTGATAGCCAAATAAAGGAAATATGCAATTTTTAGATGCTTATCAGTTTTAAGAAAAAAATAATCATGTGTTTTTTTAAAATTAATACTGAGGCTGTGTTTAATGTTGTTGAATCTATTATTAAAGTAAACAGCTCCCTGATGTTTTAATAAAGAAAAAGCTGTTTACCAAAGTCTTTTGAAGGATGTGAAAGAAATAACTAGCCCTTCTTTCAAGGTTATTTTTTCAAATCTTAAAATTTGATGCAAACTGTTCTGCTTTGTATTGAACAACAGATCTTTGCTTATATTTTTCATCAGCTTCAGGTTGGCTGTATCACTGTACTGCATTATAAGAATGTAAGTGAACATAGAAAAGCCTATGCTGACTAGATATACATTAGGTTTGCAAATTACCTACCAATGCCCTCTGGGATAATGGCCTTCATGAAATCATTGTCAATAACTTACTGTTGGGCTGACTTATGTAATAGGTTATTCTTCCAGATTTCACAGGAGAGAGATTAAATGCTATAAAGTACAAACTACAGAAACTCTGTAGGGTAATCTAAATGATGTTATAGGAACCAGACTATATTACAAAGAAAAATATTAAACATATTTGCAATCTTCTGTTATTTGTCATATGAATGCCAGACCCCTTTCTGTCTAATGGATTGCATAGATAGGCAAACGAGAAATAACAAAAGCTAATGAGTTTTGTTTTATGTAAAGTTGTTAATATGTAGATACTTGAATAACTGCTAGATTAGCTTTGTAAGCGCATCTGAAATAACCCGAACTTTCTGCAGGGATGATTTATTCTGATTTTGAGGGAAATGATCTTTCTGGTGGAAAGTGAAGCAAAGGTTAGAGAATCTCTAGGGTGAAAGGACAAGCTATTTTCAGTGCCTAAAGGTGAAGAATCACTAGGTATTTAATGAATGTAAAAGTAATTTTGCAGTATTTTTCCAGACCCAAATGCTTATCAGATGGTCATAAATATATTGTCTAACTGTTCTTAACTGCATACTTATGCAGTATATGTATGAAACCACTAATTGCTTAATCAGAAATTAATAGTGTTTTTAATATTCCCTCAGTTAGAAAGGTAAGTTACAGTAGATGCTATAACATTGAGAGATAAAAATCCATATTTTCAAACTCAATCTATAGCTTAAAGTTTATCAATGCCACACTCTCAACTTCCATTGGCATTAATGACTCTTGTAAGTGCCAACACATCTGGAAATTGGACCACTTTGATCATAATTCTTACTAAGCAAGCAGAAGGTTAACAAACCTTAAAAATTGCAAATAAAAGAGCCAAAATGAGGATGATGTATTTGTGAATTACAATACCTCTTTTTGGTGAGAATTGCATTCCTCTCTTTAAAATGATAGTATGACTTGTAATGAAGTAGCTTTACTGTTGAAATTAAACATTATAATGGTGTTTTAATGGTACCTTAATGGCCTCTCTGAGGACTTGCACTGAAATAATTTTACCTTCTCATAATTGCACTTCATAATGGACTGTAGCAGCACAATTTAAGGTCTCCTTTTCATTGGTTTGTTAAATATAACAAACCCTCTAAGTTACCATTCTGTCAAATAAAGAAAGCATTAGATTTTTTTGTTTTGATTGTAGTATTAGGTATATCTTCCACACCTAAATATTTTGTCTGTCTCAACAATAATAAGGCAGTAACTGATTTTGGTAAAATTTTATCTACTTGATGTAATAACAATACTGTGTATATTGAATTGGTTTGCCATCCAAGACAGGAGTTTCTCATGATACTGTCTTTATTTCATGTGTACGTGTGACTCAGAAGCTAGGTGTCATGAAGAAGTAGATTATTAGATATCCAGTCCTTACGTTATTCTGTGCAAATAGCCTGAAATAAAGTGCCTGTTCAGCTTTGTTATTTTTGTGAAGCCCAGGTGTTGAATGGAAATAGTTCACTATAAATCTGGTACTAATTCAGCTCAACATGCACAACTACAGATATGCCATAATAAAAAGAAAATTTTACAATGAGTTGATGTGTCATGAGAGCACTCAGATGTAACTGCTATTGAACAACTTTGAAACTTTTAACTGTGTTTTCATGTAAATGACCTGACAGGCCAAGATTTCACCTGGAGGTTGTTTGTACTTTGGCAGTTTTATTTCAGTTCTCATCACAGAGATGTTAATTTTAGGTAAACATCCTTTATAAACAAACTAATTCTAATCTGTAGCTTCAGTTTATAAAGGCAGCAGGGCCTATTTCTGTATAATTATTTAATACTCTAGCATTTATTTACTTTAATTGAGTGTTTAAGTATGTTGTTAGTATTCTGACATTTCGTGTTGCAACATCCATGCATGGGTTACCTGAAGAGGTTTAGCAACGTTTCATCTGGACACAACACTTTTGACGTATGGAATCATTAGGTGTATTTCCAAGACTAAATGGCGAACAAACAAGCTTAGGTTAGGTGTAGTAGCTCTTGTTACTAAAGCTTTACCAAGAGCATTCCCTTATTGTATATAATCAGATGGATAGCTGTTGCCATAGTCGTGTGGGGTTTTTGTTTTCTTTTTAGAGAATTCTATTTACTTCTCTTGTCTCAAACTTTACCAGCTGAAAATGTGAATGTTTTATCTTAGTCTATTACTGTTTTCCTAAAATCATTTTATAGGATGCTGACCGCTCAAAGTACACTTTTGATTACGTTTTTATTTTCCTGTTAATGGCAAAACCACCCAAATGAAGCTTTGCAATTAACAGTTATGGAGCCTTCCTTGGGGAAAGGACTGCTGAGTTTCTGTGGGAGGGAAGATTAAAATAAAACACACCAAATAATTGGAAATGTATTTCATAGGCATGCTTAGTATGTTAGTGCTGCCTTCTGAAGCTAAACGTAGTGCTTGTACTTAACTCGACCTTTGTCGGATTTGCCAGGATTGAAGCTTGTTGACACATTTGCAAATCAATTTTCATACCACTGACTAGTTTCTAGTAGTACTGCTAACTTGCTTAACAGTATGCTACTAGTATTATAACTTAAAATGCTTCTGCCTGGGTAAGGTCCCCTACAAAATAAGAGCTATCTTAAGTTATAATGTACTGTTCTATTTTTTTTTTGTAAAAGAGAAGATTCTTGACCTCATTCGTTTGATAAATGTACTTGAAACATTGTAATATTAAAATTTTTGGTGAAAAAAAAAATGAAGTGAGACCTTATGCTGGTTGTCTCAGCTAATTGAATTTACTAGTTTTGCTACTTTCTGTTGTCCTTGTTTCTACAGTAGTGAGGGTAGTCTAGTAATAAACTTTCCAAATGCAAACTCTTATTCAGATATTAAAGCAATAATAAAGTTGACTCTTTCTTGTCTGTCGCTAGTCCTATGCTTTGAATTAGTAAGGTAGTCATGTTTTGAGTTACGTGTGCTGCAGGAAGAAAGCTAGTGGAAATCTGTAAGTGCTTGCTGAAATGACAGCATTGCTATATACTTCTTACACCATGTCTAGATTAGGAAGATCAGTGTCATTTAAAATATGTTCCCTGGCACACTTTTAAGCATTCTTGGAGTTAAGTGTTCAACACATCTGAAAATGTGTTAGCCTTATCTAGCTTTACAGAATCCTGCTGAAAAACTCCTTCCTTGGGACACTTGATTTACAAATTAAGTTGGTATGCTCAAAATGTCATCAGTCTTAGTCTATATAACAATCTGAACATCTATTTACATCCTTCATAGTTGTATGAAAATAAGTTTATTAACACTTACAGCTTATACACTAAGCTAGACCTTAGCTCATAGTTTTTGCTGGACCTTAGCTCTTAGTTTTCACCATTTAAGTACATGTTTAGACAAAAGAGTGCAAAGGCAGTGATCAATTTTTTAATTCTCCTTTCAACAAATTTTACCTTCTACTAAAACTACAATATTTAGCTCACTATTTTAAGAAGATATGAATTGAAACAAAAATGAAAGATTCTAAATCTTCCTGGAGTTACTCTAGGAATTTACACATATTACATTACATGCCCATTCAAAATCAGATTTTTTTCAATCATGCAGTGGCTGGAGAGGCTTAGGCACACCTGCCAATTCTAATGCTTGGCTATTTATTGCGTTTCAGCTATTTGTTGCTTTTTTCCTGGCTTTCTCTTGCCTCAATTCTGTGAACGAAAGAATGTACCTGTTTGTGTGAGTGACTTCTTATCCTTACTGCTGTTGGTTAGAGATACCCAAGGGGCACTTTTAACTCTTGCAATCCTGCCAAAACTGCACCTCATCCAAGTGGGGCATCTGAAGAAGCAGCAGCAGCAAATATATTTTTGTAATTTTTCCGTGGGACTACTTCTGCCCTCTGACCCATTGACTTTCAAAGAACTTTTAAACTACCATCCTGAGCCTGCTTTGCAAACTAGAAAAAAGATGATTTTCTGTAGATAGTGTAGGACTTCCTTCTTTACTGTATTTATTAGAAATTACAGTATTTAGATATTGATGAGATCAGAGAAGCAGTATGGTTCAGGGAGTACATTTCTTGAATCTATGCATGTTAGCAGATATAACATGTTGAAATTTCAGAGATTAATTCAGTTCTGCAATTAAAAAAAAAAAAAAAAAGAAAAAAAATCAGTTTTTTTTCTCCTTGAGACACACCAGAGAGCAATGTTATTCCAAAAAGGGAAAGGAAGGGGTCATGTCTCTTCAGCTTCACAAGTTTGTGGAGCAACCTGAGCATGCTTTGGAAGGGAGCAGCATATGTTCTAGTCAAAGCATAGTAATTCTTCATGCTTCCTGTAACTCAGTACTAGCCCACATCATCCTTGAATACGGCTGTTTCTTAAAAACCATATTGATATTAAGATTAATCGAGAAGTTGGAAATGATTTCTTGCTGTTGTTCATGTAGTATGAGCCATTGAGAGAGGAAGCTGGTAGCTGCAGAAGAATGACACAGCTTCGTTAAATTGAGAGGAAGAAGTTCTGTTATTTTAGTATGGATGTTATGTTGAAATTAACTTGAATCAATCTGTTAAAGTTTTTAATTTTATTATGCGTGCTCCAGAAATTAATTTCTTGTTTAGTATTCCGGATCAGCTCTGCTGTAGTTCCTTTATGCATGCAAATTCAAAATGCATACAACGTAATTCCTGATACTTGCTTCCAACCTCTAATTTATCACAATTGAATCATTGTTCTTGGGTTCATTGTGCAATTAGTGACTGTTTGTTTGAATAGATGCACCTTTCTCTTTCTAAAAGTAAGGTTGCTATGTTTTTTTTTTTCTGTAATCTGATTTGCTTGGAGGCAAGTGCGTTATAGATAATCATAGAATGACAATGGAAGAGATGTGGTCAGTTCCTACTTTAGCAGTCTTCCTATGCTTGATGAGTTCTCAGATTACTTTGGTTACTCTGCTTATGTTGCTGTAACTTTTTTTTTTCCCTAGGAATTAATGTCTGGTTTGGATGGTCAGTAAGATATAAGCCTTTATTTGTGTCCTGTGAGCTGACTGATAGCATAGCAGACCCCTGAACATTCTTCTGTGGCTGCTATTTACTTGAGGATCAAGTGCTTACCTTCTCCTGCTTTCTTTTGTGACTTACTAATAGAGTTTTTATTATCTTCAAACCACAGTACTTTATTTTCAAGGTCTGTTTTCCTGAAAGCTTTCAGTCAGAAAATAGGATCTGGAAACGTATCATCTATAATAAATCTCATCTGTTATATTGTTTAGTTGCTTATGTGATTTGTGAACTTTTGATCTTGAGGGTGAAGAGGTCTTGTTATGTTACCTAGAATGCTGGTTACGACATTTTCATAACATTCCTAAACTATACAGGAAAGCAAGCAACTTCTAAAACTGTTATTTCCAAATATTATGAAGAATGTGAAAGAGCAGTTGAATTACAAGATACCTTGGAGAAAGTAAAAAGAAATTGCTTTTGTAAAGAAGTCTCTAGTATTATTTTGTCATTTGCCATTTTGGGCCCATATATTAATCCTAGCAGATAACTATGTAATCAACATACTTTCTATAATGTGAGAGGAAATGAGATGAAGGCAAATGATGGAAAAGAAATGGAAAGGCAATGTTATAGTTAGTGTAGTACAGAAGAGAAATATGAACCAGCTTTGCATATTAAAGCCAATTTTAATAAAATTGGAAAAAATGCAATTAAAGTGTTCATGATATCTTAATGCCAGAAAGGCATTGAAGGAAATCTTGGAAAATAACTAGCTAATTTGAGTCTTGTCTGTTTATTTCTTTCAAATATTGGAGAATTCATTAGTCTATAATTGTAGATTTAGGGGAAGTAATACAGTAATGTTTACTTTTTTCCTAATAACAGTTGCCTATTTCATTGTTTTGGGGATTCTTTATAAGGGGAAAGGATGGACTGGTTACTGTTTATAGTGTAAAACATTGGTTGAATATGTGGCAATAAGTGGGATTGCTGGAGTAGCAGGCTGTAATGTGTGCTTTTAGCTTTTTAGCTCAGCATTTAAAATCACATCTGATATCACAAGATAAAAGAGCAACCTCAGGTTTAATGAGAATTTAGTATTTCATCTAGAAATAATACTGAGTTTTTGTAAGAGCTGAGTTTTGAAGTCAGGCAACAACACTTAAAACAGTTGATCTCTTGGTAAAAATAATTGAATATAAATCTGTCTTCTTTTGACAGATGCATGGTAGTGTCTGGTCCTGTAATACTTGATACACATGTTTAAATGCCTATGAAGGAAGATATATATCTCAGCCTGTGTATTTTTTTATTTTTTAACTGTTCTGAGTAATTTATTATGTACTAAATATGTAAGCCTTTATTCCATATAAATCTATGAGTTTATTTTATAAACCTTTATTTTAAAGGTATTTACTACTAGATATTCTTAAAGTTCAGCAGCCTTTGGTATTTAAAATACAACTTTCTAGATAGCTCTAAGACAATTTCTTAAAAACACTTACTTTGAAATTAAAGCTGGAGTTGTTACAACCATGACTTTTAAGATTGCAGTGTTGTGGCCTTTGCCTTCAGCCTTAGACTGTTCTTAGATACAAATCCTTTTTCTGAGCTCGTATGTAGATGCCTCTCAGACAAATGAGTTTGGGATCCTCTTCTGGTAAAGAGCCTGTAATTCATGTTCCTTTTTGATGGAGAAGGCATGATCAACAACTTCACCCACTTGAAATAGGAAGTTTTTAATGACCCTAATTCCCAAGGGACTCTCTTGTCCCCTATTTTGTACCAGGCCTTGAAAAAATTTTCTTTTCAGACAGAAGTCTGGTGGCTATATTGTAACCTAGTTCTAGATTCCTTGCAGAATTGCCATGCTTTGAACCAGTTGATTAGTGTCTGTTTACTATTTACCTTAGTAACTGACAGAACATGCTTCTGGGTTCAGACATCATGTTGGATGCTCTTTGGGGATGCAGATCATATTATCAAATCTGCTGGTTATGCCTATGCAGTCTTTCAAGCTTATTGTTCCATCCTGATTTGAGCCAATATATCCAGCATATGGAAAAAGTGAAGAAAGAAAGACTAGAAAAAAATAATTTCCACACAAGTTATTCTTGAAGCACTTGACTACCTCAATTGAAAGTAAAACCCTGAAATGCCTTTCATGCTGCAGAATCTGTTAATCTGACATCAGGGTGTTTTGCAGAGCGAGGTAAACTCATATGCAAAGGACTCATCCCTTTGCAATCTATCTCCTTTTTTAATGACAGTGGCTGCCTGTACGGAGCAAGCACCAGCTACTGAGTAGACATTCATCTCAAGCTTTGGGTAGAGTATGTTGGAGCCACATTTTTCCCTTATTACGGTAAGCAGTAGAAATACACAGGAATGGGGAACTGCTTAAGAGACTCTCTAAGAAAATGCAGACTTGATGGTGGCTTTGCAGTGATCCTCTGATGGGATTTGAAGCATCTTTCCTTGGTAATGAAATATAGTAGATTCTCCATTTGTGGGTGTAACATGGTTAACATCTCTGTCACTTCTAGGCACAGAATAATGTTTGTAACTTGGGGCACACACATTCTGTTACAGCTGAGCATTCACAGCTCCCACCTTTTCGTAGCTTCTTATTTGTACAGAAGGTGCATAGCTTGTCCTTTAGTTGCCTTGTTTTCAGTTCTGCACACCCATTTTTGTTTCTTGATATGCCATGACTCAACATTATATGACTTTCTGTGGGCATGATTGCTGAAGAGCTAACTGTAAATATCAAACACCACTTGCAAATAGCAAGTAGAACTTCCCTTTTCCTCTGGAAGGTGAATGTTGAAACTTAAAACTCTGAAGTTGTTCTTATGGGGATGCACTGCACTGTATCCTCGTTGCAGCAAGGCAAACACTAATGTATCAAAGTTTTACTGAGGTAAATTCACTAGATGTGACACTTGAAGGAAAATCCCAGGCAGGTCATATGGTACCATACCTAGGACTGAATGTGCCTGGATGAAGCTTGCAGAGTGTTGCCACTGCATAGAATCATTATGGTTGGAAGAGACCTCAAAGATCATAAAGTCCAACCTTCTACCCAACACCACCATGCCCACTAAACCACGTCTCAAAGCGCCACATCTAAACGTTTTTTGAACGCCTCCAGGGATGGTGACTCCACCACCTCCCTGGGAAGCCCATTCCAATGCTTAACGACTCTGACAGTGAAGAAGTTCTTTCTGATGTCCAGCCTGAACCTCCCCTGGTGCAACTTGAGACCATTTCCTCTTGTCCTATCGCTAGTTACCGGGGAGAAAAGACCAACCCCCACCTCGCTACAACTTCCTTTCAGGTAGTTGTAGAGAACAATAAGGTCTCCCCTCAGCCTCCTTTTCTCCAGACTAAACAACCCCAGCTCCCTCAGCCGCTCCTCATAAGACTTCTTCTCCAGGCCCTTCACCAGCTTTGTTGCTCTTTGTTGGACATGCTCCACCGGCTCGATGTTCTTCTTGTAGCCAGGGGCCCAAAACTGAACAATGGTAGGACAGGGCCTGCCATCCTTTCCTGCTGCCTTGTTTGATTTCTTTCCATTAAGCTGTGAAGCCACAGCAGAAGTGGCACCTCAGCATTATTTAAAAGTACGTTTGTGGGCTTCAGTGAATTTGCATAGGGCCGTATCTTGATAGAGGTCTATCCTAACTCTTCTCTGAACTGACAGCTTGTATTGGGCATTAGCTGTGGGGTTTGGTAGCAGGGGCTGCAGAGGTGGCCAGTGTGGGAGGAGGCTATGAGCTGCTCTGTGCTGCTGTGGCTGTTTCCAGCTCGCTTTGAAATGGATGAAAACAGCTCATGGTGGGACAAAACTTCAGAGGAGCATGCGGTGCCTAAGTTCACACATATTGAAGAGAGGGGACAGCCGCAAGGACGCATGTGAGGAAACATGAAGATGCATGTGAGGACACACAGAACGGAGGAGATAGGGGAAGAGAGGGAGCAGAGGAGCAGTAAGAAGCAAAGAGCAGGGAATGAAAAGAGTAAGGTGCAAGGAGAGGCAATAAGAAACCTCTAGACCCTGACCCCAGCCTCCTGCGACGGCTGTTGTCTCATTGAACATGTGTGGAAGGGACTGAGTATAACACCTGGTGAAAACAGGCGAAGCTGGGGTAGGAGTAGGGGAGGAGAAGCGCTGAACTGAAGTGGGTCCTGGGGAGGGAAGGTGCTCCTCTAAGTGCTTGTTTAACTCTTGGTCTGTTTTCCTTAACACCTGCATCTGTAATTAAAAGTTTACGTTAAATGGCAATAAACTAAGTGAATTTCCTCAGTCAAGACTGCCTTGCCCATGTGGCTCTAATTCTAGAAGGCACTGGAACACTGCCATTGCCTGAGCAAAAAGAGCTGATGGAAAGTGTAACAGTGGAGAGAAATTATGGTATTCGGTAACTTGTCCCTTGTGCGTGGTCAGTGGCCTCATCCATGAGAGCTGATCGTTTGTTCCATTTCACATAGTGGAGGGAAATGTGTAACTTTAGGGGTGCACTTTTTCCATTTATACAGCTTTTTTTTTTTTTAATCAAGCAAGAACTCAGAAGTGCTGTTGAACTTGCTTTACTTCATTCTTCCTGTGAAAATTGAGTTTTCATACTTAATCACTAAAACATGACAGAAAAATATCTGAAGCATGTACCACCTGTTTTTCCTTTTATCTTGATTCATTCACTTCCTCGTGTTAAAAGCCCTTCAAGACACAATTAACCCTTTTTTTAATACTGTGAAGCTTGAAATTGTCATTAAAACTCATTAAAGCAGAGAAACTTACTTTCAAAAGCAGTTTAATATTAAAATTCTCCTGATTTCTTTTCTTGTGGATAGGATAGAATACTTAGAGTATGTCCGTCATGGTTCCAGTCTTAACTGACTATTCAAGTAATTAATGATAATTGGTTGCTTTGCAATGCGGAACTGCTCTCCGTGCTAAAAGATACTTTGAGGAAATAATTTTCTGTAATGGAATGTTGTCTTCTGAGTATGGACTATATAATAGTGATATTGTCAGCGAGTCCTTTTTGTCCAGAAAGAAGAAAATCTATTGGAAAATAAAAATACATTACCAAAAGTCTTGCTTTTTTCTCCCCCTTTACATTTTTCTGTATTGTGAATTGTGCTGTTGCCCCAAGAGAACAAACATCTACTTACGTTTTCTGATTAACAAAGTTGTTTTTGTTTTTAACATCCTTTAAAATGCACAAAGATGCAGTCAGTTTTATTTTAGGACTAACTTCGGTGCTCTTGTGTTGACATACATGAAGGTTGAATTTGATCTCACTTTAAAAAAAGTAATTTTTTTTGTATTCTGTTAATTGCCTAGTCTGTTTCCAGCATTATATAAACAATCTTGGAATTGAGAAATTGATTAGAATAGACAAAATTCAGAATAACCTTCTAAGCTCATAGGCAGTGTTGTTTTCATCCTGCAAAAACTTACATGATGAAAATGACTAATCACAAAGAGAAGTACCATGAAGTAAAATGGTGAATTTAAAGCAATAAACTGCCTTGGGTTTACTGAAACAACAATAGAACTATCATGAAGCACTGTCAAATTGTTGATTTATTTGTACTACTAATATTAGAAGTACTAAAATGTAGGATTTACTACTATGGTTATAGCATTTGTTATCCATTTTATTAGACAGTGAAACAGGTAATATATTGCATCATACAATCATAGGTTATTTTATAATCTAGCTTTTACTGAAGTAGAATATTCATAAGGAAAGTAGTTTTGATATTTAGCCTTCTCACAGAAGTGAGCATACTGGATCTTTATACGAGTCATTTGTTGCTAAATTTCTAATTTTATTTTAAAACTATGACAAAAAGAGCACCATGGAAAGGATGTACTTTTGATTATTGTGAACTATATTTGGTAACTGAAATTGTAATTCAGACTAGTTCTTTTTTGTAAAATATATTATTTGGAAACAATTACCTTTTGCTTTAAAAATTATTTAAAAAATATGAGCAGGACTACTTACTTTCTGAAAATATTAGTTGTTATATACTTTAAAAAAATTGGATAACTAGTAAAATAGGATTTTTAGAAGTGCTCAATGTCAACCTGGTTCTGTCCAGAAGAAATGGAAAAATGGGAGGACTTAGATGAGTTCTTAGAAATCTCTGTGTAGCTGCATGATGATACACTTATCTGCTTCCTCAGTGAAGTTAAGGTAACATTCTACTTAAAATCACAAACTGAGTAAGAAATATGATAATAGTCTATCTATAGGCAGATGTGAAAGCTGTAATCTGCTAGGATTCCTCTTACTGGATGGAAAGCAAGATATAATAAAGACAAAAATTTGAAAGAAAAATTATTTAAAGGGAAAATGTATTTGGATACATCCCTGCAGAGGCAGAACAGCATTATGAGTGGGAAAGTCTAACATGAATTGCCATTGAGAGCAACGTGGAGATTTCAAGAAACAATACAAGTCATAAAAATGCATTGCTGATTTGTGCCTTGTTAATAAAGTGCCCTAATTCTAATCAACCGTGCGATTATTTCAAACAGACTTTTACAGCTTAGCAGATATGACTTTGGAATGCAAAGCTTTCTCAGCCACAATGATTTGCTGTAGCTACTTATCAGTACATTGTAAAAAATATTGTGATTCTTTATAAAGCTCCTTATCCTTCTTTTTAAGGTATGGGATGCTGTAGATACAGGCTGCTGTTTAAAAACATATTCTGGTCACTCCTGTGCTGTTCGAGCTGCCCAGTGGTCATCTTGTGGAAGAAGGATCCTCAGTGGGGGCTTTGATTCCATGCTGCATTTAACAGATACAGAAACAGGTAAAGGTCATGTAAGGGTGCATTATAGCCCTATCCTTATTGAGTACAGATAACTTTGGATCTTGTTAGCCTTATTCTTTCTTCTAAAAATATAGATAAATTCTATAGATCAAAGTTAGAATTCTTGAAATGTGTCCTCACTAAAGAAAAAAATCTCAGCAATTAAGGGTTGGAGATATTTAAGAAAACTGAGATATCTTTAACTTCATGATGTAATTTCTGTTGTCAGATATTGCACAGATGAATAGAATGAAATGTGTATTTTTTATGCTGTATCATGATCATTCATCAAGTGTTTGAAGAGCCTCTTAAGGCTGACTTCAGTAACACTTATACATATGGTTAATTTAAACATAGGCTTGTACCTCATTCTCAGCTGGGTTGGTTTTAAGTTTGTGCTTAAAGTTAATTAGGTGATTATTTGTTTGTTTGTTTTGTGTTTTTCCTGAATAGAACCTTAATTAGGAGTATAGAAACTTAAATTCTGATATGAAACCTTGAGACTGAACCTGTGTTGCTTTGATGTAGTTGTGAATTTGATTTGGAATTTGATTGTTGTGAACTTAACTACTAATTTCCTGGATACTGTCTCTCCTCATGTCTCCTTCACAAGCTTAAGTGCTTCTATCAACTATATTTCTCCTCTCCTTTATATATGTTATCAGCATTCATATAGCAACGTTGTTGGGGCTGTGCATAATAGGACACCTCTGTGTGTGTATAAATGAAGGATTAAGCCTAAAATAGTACCTTGTCAGCTGAAGAGATGCAAATTTTTTTTTCCACTTAATTTATTTTTAAATGTTTAACTCCTGCAAAGGTGTAATATTTTTTTGTAAGACTACAAAAGAAATCCTGACAAAAATTACAAACAGTTCTTGTCCAGGAGGGTTTTTTCTTATGTAAAAATAAGAAGTACATTGATGTGAATATCTGGAGAGAAAAGCCCTATTCAGATGAACTGGGAAAGTGGCCAGGGAAACTTGTGAATATTATTCACATGAAAAGAAAATTCTTTTCTATGCTCTTAAGAATTTATTTTTCTCAACATTTGTCTTACTAGAAGTATTTAAATTCATTGATGGCTGGAAGGGAGCTGTTGTAGTTTGGGAATGTAAAACATGTGATGCAGTTATGGAATATTGATATTTTGAGAATATTCAGGTTGTGTAATGGGGAAAAGAACTTTACATATCTGATGTAGCAGTAGTACTTGAGGTTAATATACCAAGTCATTAATTTGTCAGACTTCTTGTCTTTTTTTTTTTGTTTTCAGTCTCATTGCAGCAACCTTCTCATTTCTAGTCTCATATATAACTGAATCTTACTAATCCATGTGGATTTAATTTTGACTGTAATGCTTACAAATTCTAAACAGAATGGCTACCCTCTTAATGAGATTTATAGCAGTAGAATAGATTTTATGTGCCTGAGGCATTTGAAAGCACTGCTGTGGGGAAAATCTTATTTTATAAAATTATAGAACAAATTCCAAAGTTATGTAATATTAATCATATACTTCAAGTTCTAACATCTTTTAGACTTAACTATCCAGTAATGGAATAGTAGTCTAGATTAAGCTGATTGTAGTGGTTCATTTGAAAGAAGGTATTTGTAGTGTTTTAGGCAACGATAACAATAACAAATTATATTTGACGAGTTTCAAAACAGATAAGCTTATAAATGATTCTTTCCTTACTCACTTGTGAGTTGTGTAGTATTTCTAACTACTTCAATAAACTGTATGTGTAAAGGCAAAATGAATGCTTATAATCCTTGAAAATACCAGATATTCATTATTGCCTTATTTCAAGAACACAGGATTACTTGTAGCTCCTGTGAACTGCAGTTGTAATGTTGATATTTGACCTGACTTTCAGTGATACACACTTCACTTGGAAAAGTCTGATATGAGTGTTTGGAATTCTATTCTGATTTCTTATGCATGCAAGCCAGTCTCTGATTTCCTTCCCTGTTGTAAAGTTACTCTTTTTTCATACATTTCAGTTAATTCTTTTCAGAGAAACAGGGCAAGCAGTTTGCTTCTGGAATCCAAATCAATTTGGTATAAAAAGCCTCATTTCCATTTGAAAAACACTAAGGCAGCTATAAGATTTTGATTTACATTAGTTCACTGAATCATTCATTCCTCCTCACTCTTCATCAGTGCTGAGATGATTTCTTCTTTGATTAACTTCAGATAGACGTTAGAACTGTTCCTTCACAGAGGACTTTTAGATACTTTTTTGGACTTTGGTCTTAATTACTTTCCGTTGCTAGACTGAACTAACTACCAGTGTGATTAAATGCAGTAAATGCATGCTGGTGGGATTTTATAAATAATAATACTGTCTTTAAGGCTCTATACTCTTGTTTCTTGTGTATGTTGTTTTGGTTCAACGTTTTTCTAGTCTTTGTTTTCAATATAGATTATATATATTACATCTGCGTTATAAAAATTGCTACATGTCCTTCACCAAAAGAAACCCAACAGTGTGAAGAGAATTACTTTTAAAAGTTTAAGAAAGATTGCAAATACAGCTTAGTATGTGTGTGGTATTGAGCTGCTTAGTTGTGGGGTTTTTGTAATTTTGTGTTGTTTTTCTGTTAGGATCATAGTTTTTGCCCTATTAAATAAAAGTTGTAGTCTAGCTAATTGTTTGTTCTGGGTCCGATAACAGCTAGTTAGGAGATTCTTCAAAGGAATGTGCCAGCATTGTTGTAGCAAACAGTACTGGAATAAGTTCTCCAGGAGATTTTGTTTCTAAGCTTGGACTTAAGTTTGGGTATCCCTTGTCCTAGGATATTGCATTTTCTGGAGTGATTTCCATTTTTTTAATCTTTGTGATCTGAACAACGTCAGAGTAAAAACAAACACTGAAATCCCTTTAATCACAAAGCAAAATTTTTGTTGTTGTTGGCATAGAAATGCTGATGCAAGAGTAGAAGACACATCCATGAAATCTTATCCTGCAGTTTTACACCATCAAACCTCTTCCCTTGTCAAGTGTATTTAATGGAAGTTCTTACACATAAGATCTAAGATGCTGCAAGCAGGAAAAATGGGCTGGTAGGAACCTCATGAAGTTCAAATATGCAGTCCTGCATCTGGAATGGAATAATCCTGTGCAACAGAACAGACTGGTGCTAAACTGGCTAGAAAGCAGCTTTGCATAAAAATGCCTGGGGGTCCTGGTGCTGAATATGAATCAGCAGCATTCTCTTGCAGCAAAGAAGATCAACTTCATCCCAGGTCAGATCAGCAAGTGTTTACCTAGCACATAGAGAAGATGATGCCAGGCTCTCCTCAGAGATGCTGAGTGAAAGGCTGAGAGGCAAAGGACAAATGTAGGAACACAGGAAACTTTTTGGCTCAGCTCAAGGGCCATCAAACACTAAACCAACCTGTCCAGGGAGACTGTGGAGTCTCTATACTTGGAGATACTCAGAACTTCCGTGGACAGGCCCCTAAGTAACCTGCAGCTGGACCTACTTTGAGTAGTGTTTTGAGCTGGATGACTGCTGGAGGTCCAACCTACATGATTTGTTGATGCTATGATGAAGAACAGCTAAAGAGAGGAATTCAAATTATTGAGGTACAAGGAGTTCACTTACCCTGGTTTGGTGAAAATAGATGCTGTTGTACAAGTCTTCTTTTTCTAAATTCATTTTTTATAAATTGTCATTTATTATCTTAAATGGTCATCCATTGTCCTAACACCAGGATGTCAAGCTAAGACAAATGCGGTTTTCTTGAAAACTGTTGTATGTATTCAGAGTATGGATCTGATCCAAAATATGCATAAAATGTTTAAGGAACTCAAGGTTATTCATGCATCATTCACAGATTCTGTGACTACAGTTTCATGTATGTACAGTTTCAGTATGGGGTTTCATAAATCATTAGTAGACCTAAAAACTGTAGCTGAGCTGCCTGTAAAGATTACTGGATAATAGTTGTTTGGGTTTTGTGTTTTGTTGTGTTTTTTTTTTTTTTTTAATTATCCTGTTTTATATACATTATTTCTTTATAAAAATAAAACTTTTTGGAAAGTTTCACAAATGTGATAATAATGCAGCAGTCTGAACCAATGAGACTCCCTGGTTTTATTCATTTCTACTGATACCACTCTTGCAGTCATTTTCTATTAGTGGATAGTTAGACACTTTGTTATTTACAGACTGGTAAATAGTGCTATATTCAGAGAGCACTGAAAAAAAAATTGCTTTTAAACCAGTTCTAGGTCAAGTACATTTGACATTTAACTTCTGTTACATCCAGATGTAATGGAGCTCTACCAACTTTAGAAGGGTAATTGTATTTTTAAAATTTATTTATAACTATTTTATTTTTGGAATATATATTTTATTCATCAGTGGATTTTTCATTAGTCACAAATGAGTTGGTACAATAGCATAGGCAGAACATTGGCTGGGTTGATACTATTTGCATATTGTAGATACTTTTCATTTCTTTAATATTATGACAGAGGGAACGTTCCAAGAAATTTTGGCACATATCCTGTGTTGCCAAATGCTGCAGTTGTATTTTAGTTCATGGACTGAGCTTGATTTCAAATATAACTTCCTCAGAGTTATAATGGGGAATTTAAATTCACATTACCATGGACAGGATACTGAAATGAAGCTGTTGGTTTTGAAGGAAGGTTCAGATTATATATAATGTGATTGCTTAAATCTATTTGGTTATTTGTTTTTAACTTGTTTTATTTTATATTATTTTGAGAGTTTCTTAAGGGAATGTTTTGTACCTCCTAGAGGATGTTCCAAATTTGATTTTCTATATTTTCTTTTA
The DNA here is from genome assembly GCF_000690535.1 of Cariama cristata. NCBI lineage: Eukaryota > Metazoa > Chordata > Aves > Cariamiformes > Cariamidae > Cariama > Cariama cristata. The sequence goes on from NW_009595063.1 coordinate 38,080, forward strand.
TATTCTAATTTAGTAGCCCTGTAGATGTAACATTCTTATTGTTAAGGTTATTGTATTTGTTCACATAGGAGTTTTAGTGCGCATACATGAACATCACCTTAGAAGAACTGTTGCTTTCTTCTCCTATTCCTCCCCTTCTCTCCCAGTACTATGTAAATAGTGTGTGGTTTTAATATGCATGAAAGTATTACATGACACCTCAGAAAAAAGCCCAGTTGATTGATATTTTTTTTTTTTTCTTTTGAATGCATCCAGGCACCTTTGGTGTGAGGTCAAAGGTTCTCCCCGAAATTCCACAATTTTAAGTAATATGTTGAACATAGTTTAATGGTCACTCTCCAGATAGGAGGTAACAGCATTTTACTTTTTATATTCACTAATGTAAAGACTTTGGAATAAGAAGAGACAAAAATGTGTATTTTGGGGACATTTTCAAGGGTGAAAGATAAAATCATTTAATATTTCAAGCACCTTTACCTACCAGAAGCTTGTGACTATGTAGGGGGAAAAAATTAGGAAACATATATATGGTCAGTATAAGTTTAGTTCTTGGAAAAATTAAAAAGCAATTGTAAGCATGCCAAGATATAATGGATAAGTAACAGCCAACATCGATTTGTTAAGAAAAATTATGTCTGATCAACCTAATCTTCTTCTCGCTATTGTGCATGAGAGAGATTGTGACTGCAATGAGATTTTTTTTTTTTTAATATATTCTCTTAGGTCTTTTTGTAAACACAGTAGGGAAATCTGTTCTGCTTAGCAAGGCTACTCTCATGTCCTTGTAAGTCTTAGGCTTCACTTTTCTTTACAGATTAGTGTAAGGAAGTGAATGTTTTCAGATTATGCAGGTAGGGGTGTGAACCTGAGGACCACTAAACACAGTTACAGAAGCATCCTGTGCTCAGTAACTGTGCTGATGTTCTGTGAAAAATTCACAATGTTAAATAGCCATTAAAATATCTGATTTCATAGTTGAGCAGTTTCACAGTAGGCTACAGAATAAAGGAGCAGAAACATATGATCAAAATCTTCTTAAAGATTTTTTTCATGCTGTGTATGTTACTAGTGAGCCTTTAATGAGTGAAGAATTGAATTAAAGCACTTTAAGAATATAAAACACACTGCAAAGATGTAGTAGAAATTGTTACTGAAATTGTGAAAATTAAAGATTGAAAGAAACATTTGCTTTCTGCTTTGGAATAACAACCTCTCATACAGGAAAAAGATATGTGGTATGGATTTTCCCTCAATTAGCCAGATAGATTTTCAGATGTAATTTTCTACAGTCTATGAGTTGGTTGAATCTTTGTTATGCTGCCTTTAGGAACTAAAATGCAAGAAATATATACACTATAAAGGTATATACAAGCTTGCTGAATTATACCTGTTATATTCTATTATGGATAAGGGAATCTTCTCTTCAAAGTACATCTTTTGCAGTATATAAACTAAAACCCCCAAAAGTTGAACATTTGATGTTAATAAACTGAATAATTGTAGAGAAAAATATACATAACTGTAAATACTGACTTCCAGAAAGGTGGAGCAGGCTCTCCAACAAATGCTGAAATTGGATTTCCCAAGCCATGAGGGTAGGTCCTGTCATAACATGGTTACAGCCTGGAAAGCAGCAAATTCTGCTCATAGTAGTAAAACACACTGAATAAAGTTTGTACAGAAACGGACTAAGAATTGAATGAATTGTTTTAAAATACTGAATTGCATGAGCTATTTTGCTTCATATCATCTTCTGCGGTGATCTGTTCCATCTCTCAGATGGATATTTTTCCTAAATTTCTGAGGTTCTGAAAGATTTACAGTGATAGAGGTTTCAGAACTGTGTAGAGAATGTGCCTCAGCACTTCGACTGTGCAGCCCTAATACCTAAAGGGAAGGATTTAAGGGATGTATTCATATAAATGTTAGGAAAGTTCATTTTGCTGGGTTCAGGCATGTTTGTATGACAAGGAGTCTGACTTAGATTCTGTGTATTGTGCATAAATTTCAATTCTAGCAATAGGAGAGTTTCCTTTCTGTAATGTTGTCATCCTCCCCTTTTGAGTATGTTTGCTGCTGCTGCTGCTTTGCTCTTCTGCATTCCAGCCTTTGTCTCATTTTCTGTGACATGGCAGTAGAATGAAATTCATGTATACATGTAATAATGCTAAACTCTTCAGAACTGTCTACTGAGTTTCCAAAAAGAGACATTTGATTGAATTTCACTTTGGGGGGTGAGAGAATGAGAGAGAGAGAGAGAGAGAGTGTTGTATTTCAAAGTATTACTTTGGAGAGCCTGAGGTTTTAAGATTAATGTATTGTGATTGCTCCTCAGACCAGTGAAAAAGCTAGCATGGTTAATATCTGCATCAAACAGTAAGGTAACAGCTTAAAATAGGAAAAAGAATGAGGTTAAAGAGTATAGAGGTGAATAAGATACTCGGGTTGTTTGCATAAATCTTATTTATTATTACACTGTAGTATGGAATTCATAGCACTGGGATCACTGCAGTGTAATTCTATTAGTGACTGTCACTGAGAGCTTTTGGATAAATAACAGCCTCTGCAAGACAAGAAAAGGGCAAAACCAATGCCCACTTCTCTTTAAAACAGCGGGAGATGGATTAGGGAATTAGAGAATTTTAGTTTCTGGAGAAAATGTCAAGAAAATGATTGAATTACTTGGAAGTAGTTGGGGATGGGATTGAAAGATGGACTAATTAATAAAAAGTTATGTTAAATCAGTCTTCTTTCTGTGGAAAAGGTAACAGATCTTGTAGTTAGTAGATGAAATGCATCTTGAATTTAGTGCACATCTTTTTTAGTTGTGGCTTACCTGACTTTCTCATGTCTTAAGCTAGAGAGTGCAATGGCAAGAAAAATGTATGCATTATAGAAAAAGCAGTTTTCGGAAGTCTTGTGGGAGTAAAAACATATTTTAGTAAAGCCAATTAAATAATTAATGTTTGTTGGAAGGTTACGTGATGAGCTCCACTGAATCACTTATGGATATGTCTCATGCCATTTGGACAACACATTTCATGGAGAATAGTGACCGCTTGATGCACCCTTTATAAAGCTATTTGACAGGATTAGTACAAGTAGACTGCAGTTTTGCAAATTTCTGGCTGCAGTACCATTGAAAACTTGTTGATTATACTCCCACAGTGTTTATTAAACTAGGTACTAGTAGGAACCAAATTCCTTTGGCATCAAAGTGCTATTAAACTGACTAGTGAGCCTCCATGGGGAAATTCAGTATTTTCTCAAGTGCTGTGGATTGAGAGTAAGATGCATGTGTATATGGCTTTTCTAAAGCCTGCAAATGATGCCTGGTAGTGGCGTATATGAGAGCAATATCTTGTTGCTCCTATAACTGATGATTTTAATACTGTCTTCCTTCCCTGTGGAGTCTTTTTTTTTCCCATCTGTAGCTGTTGAGGTACCGAAAGCTCCCATGCTCATTGTTGCATATGACTTATAAGAGCAGTAGAGGTTCTCTCTACGACTTTTTTCTCTTTTTCGGGAAGGAACTTATGGACTAAATTAAGTCTTTCACTCAGTAGTGACAGAGAGGTTCTTTAGATCTTGCATAGGTAATTGGTGGAGAATCTTACAAAAGAACAAAAAAGTGCTACAAAAATGTAGAACAACACACACCTCTCCCTTACACTTCCTGCAATCTATTTTCCCTGCCCCTGCTGGCTTGAAAAGCACGTGTTATGAAGTAAAATCTCTCTCTTCTCTTCTTTGAAATGAATAAATAAGTAAATTGAGAAGTCTTAGCCTCTTGACTGTCTCAGTTGAGTTCAGCAGATGGGGAAAATGGAACTGATAATGAAATCAAATAAATTGGCTCCAAATCATTAAATAAGCATAAAACCCCCTATATGAATGATTTTCATTATTGTTCACCTAACAGTAAGTATTTACATCTATCAGTAATGTGTTTTGCTCAAAGTACTTTCAGTTGTTTTACAAAGCCTGTCTTAAGACAACTCTCACTTGCTGAAAATGTAGATTAATGAAAATTTTAAGAAGTTTTCATTGCAGTATTTTAAGTTCGTTTGGTTTGGTGTTTTTTTTGTTTTTTTGTTTTTACTTCTGCAGTACCTTCTTCACTGTGCCTTAAAGCAGTAACTTTATTTAATGTAGATCTTTATATATGATATGCGGAATATAAAGCACTATTGAAATTGTGGAACTGAGCAGAAGTATTTATCTTGATCCATGCTGCTGTTCCAAAAATTGTTTCGTGAATGTACATTAATATCATGAATTTGTTAGGATCAAGGGAAGCAGCAGACTGTGGAAAAGTCCTATAAATTAACCTAGCTGGATTCTGTTGCCTTCAAAAGTGTTGACAATCCAATTGATACTAACCACAGGATCCTGCAGAGATTAGTGTACACAATTAAATGTTGGGAACAGTGTATCCATGGGAACAGCTGTTGCCTTAATATGATGCTATGCACATTATTTCCTACTTTCAAGATGAAGTTTCACTGCTACCTTCACAGAAAGATAAGTAAACAACTCAAGAGTTGTAGTATAGTTTGGGACATGCTGTTTCTGTACAGACAATATTTTGTTCTAGTTATTTTTATCCCACTGAAAGAAAGACTATGGCTTCTCTGTAGGGGAACATTTCAACCTTAGATTTT
>NW_009595063.1:42774-69613 GCF_000690535.1 Cariama cristata
ACCATTAGATTTGTAGATTTAGTCCTGCATGTCGACTGAACTGGGTCCTTGGTGGAGCTCCTCTCCTTAGGGTGGGAAACCACTTGTTCTGTCCTTTCAGTGGAAGCAGTGGTGCAGAGGCCCGTGAGCAGAAGCAATTTCACATGAATAGAAATTAGTGAGTTCAGTCTTGTATTTTCAGTAAATCAGAGTAGCCCCAGCTACTTGAAATGTGTTAATATAAACATATTCACCTTTGACAACCTTGATATTTTTGAAACTATGTTGAAATTAATAACATATTTCATTTTCTGCTCAAATTTCAATCTCCACTTCTCACTTTATTTTAGGGAAGCAGATATTTAGCAGCAAAAATGAATTTAGGATCAGCGCGCTGAAGTTCCACCCTACAGAGTCAAATATTTTCATTTGTGGAGGGTTCAGCCCAGAAGTTAAAGCTTGGGATATAAGGACTTCCAAGGTAATGGAAATCTTTTTTCTCTTTCTCTTTTAGAGTGTTTCCTAGGTTGGCTGTGCTATGCATTACTAAGTTGCTAGATGTACTGGTCTTTGTTGAAATGTTGTTCTGAAGTATTTTGCATTTGTCATTGATTGTGTTGCCATTTGTTGATACGAACCTCTGTAATGTTCTTGAAGCATGAAGGGGAACATTGTACACAAAACATATGGTTTTTTTTTGGTTAATGTAAATATGAGTAACATATAGTTGAATGAAATAAAGCCAATAGCTCACTTGGGGATTGTGAAAAGCAGTTGCATACTAGGAAGCAATACAGCTAACTTGCTCTTCAAGCTGTTACATGTCAGTCAGGATGTGTGTACCTGTACCTTTCGTGTAGAAGCCTGGAGTAATTTTTACATTCATGAAGGGCCACAGAGAGGCACGTATAGCCTCTACCTTTACTTTATCATGAAGTATGAAGAACAACATAAGACCAGAGCTGTAGTCTGCCAGTGGAAGCGTAAGGCAAACTGACATCCTCATGTACAGAACAGCTCAAAGAGCAACCGTGACTGTAAAGTGAGTAGTTCTTTGTTTTCCTTTGAATTTCTATGTGGGTAGATCCTACTCATTGTAGTTAACCATCTGTTTGGTCTTGAGGGTGACAGAGAGATCTGAAAAAGATAAGATTGCTTATCCAAACTTTGTCTGTGACTTTGTACTAAGAATAATACGTGAGAGATGTAGGTAGATGCCTCTCAGGTATGAGGGTTCTAACAGGAGAGCTCTGAAATCATTATGGGAGTTGCTCTCTTGAGGAAACACAGTATTCTTGTGCAATTAACAATCTCGTTCCTGTGCTGTGGTTGTTCCTTTGGATTTGTCACTGGTGTTTGAGAAAATAATTTAATTGTCTAGGATCTATGCCATAGACTTCCCTCACATGAATAAACTCTTAATAGAAAAACATTAGTAAGTACATATCAAGACTGCCAAGTCTGAGGCTGTTCTGAAAATAAATTTACTATGAGTTTCAGACTTACAGTGTCAGTCTGAAAACCTTTGTAAAAAGTGCAATGGGATTTATTGGATCCATCATGCTTGGATGATGGCTGGTTTTCTTTGATAAGGATATAAGGAAATACTCAAAGCACAGCTCTATGAAGGAAGATGATTCAAGTTTTACATTGCAAAATTGTAAATACTTATCATAAAGAATACCTATGTAACTATTTTAAAAGTTATGAGATTTTCCATAGTAAACTCTTCCCTCCCTCCCCCTGCCTTGCACTGGTATACAGTATTCTGGTGTTGTCAGTAAGTGATTTTGGTATACTGTCTTCAGTGTGGGCAACTTGTAGAACATGAAACTATGTATCACACAAATGGGAAACAGTACCAGTCCAGAGGGTGTTCCTTCCAGATGATCAGAGGTCACCCTGTAGATTTACTGTAGACCAAAACCACTGTTTTTTTTTCTGGCAGGGGACTGGAGAAGAAAGACGATAGAAGTCTTCTCTCCTGAACAGCAGTGTCAGTGGTTTCATAGCATCCAAATGAAGTAGGGAATACAATTGTTCTTTCTCGAGATTCTCATAACAGTAGACCTTAATTGTGGAGAGGAGGTGCAGGCTGCAATTGAATACTTAGCTGTCCATAACCTATGTGGTTATGAAACATTTCCAAAAAGGGGAGAGATCTTCTGTTATATTTCGATTTTTTTTTTTTTTTTTTTTTTTAATCCCCCCCCATCTGAGGTAGCTGTAGCTCAGTGATAGGTGTAGACTGTTAGACATCTACATTTGTATTGATTTTAAAATTTGAAGAACTGTGTGTGTGTACTGAGTGAATGTGGAAGGTCGTCTCTGAATGGAGAAAAGGGGAAAAATATCAAACTCTGATTTGATTGCTTAAGGCTTCTTCTTGAAGAACGATGAGTATCACCTATGTATCATTACTGCAGAATAACATAGTTACATTTCAAACTCTCAGCCATAGAACAGTATTTGGTCAGGCGTGAATCATCAATATCATCAGTATCTCATGTCTACTTCTCCCTAGTCCGAGGGATTTCAATGGATTCTTCAAGTATTCCTCCTTTCAGCTTATATTGCTGTCTTTATTCACAAGATAAAACCGGCAGACTTTCTGTCTTTTCCATCTTACACAGTTATGGCCATATTCAAGATTGGTTAAAGTGTCCTGGCCAATATTTTGAAATTTATGCTGTTCTAACAAGTACCATTTGCTATTAATTGAAATAGATGTCTGAGGCCTCTTGCCACTTTGTTTCAGTTTTGATGCAAACAACCTTGATATGTTTAAAGCGCTTTCATCCTAATTCATCACAAGATTTTCCTGTTTTGCCTATTCTTTCAAGTGTGTTAACCTGTCATTCAGCTTGGAACAATGTGTGGGTGAACTAATGATTCTTTTTGTTCCCATGATCAAACTCCTGGTAGCCTTTTCAGGCTTTGCAGCATATTTTGTCAATAGAGTGAGCACCCTAAATCAAGAGCTTGAATCTTATTACTCATTGCACATTGACAACTCAATTTCAGCATTCGTTGATAATTAAATTTCAGAGGTCATTCTTTAGGATGTACTCCTGTGTTTTAACAGGCTATCTGCTTGCACATCTTAAATTTAACTATGTGACACAAAATGATAATTGTGTATCAGGAAATGAGAGAATTTTTGGTGGAAATTCAGAGTAAAGCATTAAACATCACAGAGAGAGAGAACGACTAATAACAAAAATATTGTCCAATTACACATACATGCAGTGGTTGAAATGGGCTGCTTTCTGCTATTGTGCCACATTGGTGCTTTCTGCTGATGGCATAGAATGGTGATAGTGGAATTTTTCCAAATTATTACTTCTGAAATCTCGCTTTGATTTTGATAGGCAACTGATTTTTAACAGGAGCATAAATTAATGAGCATGAATTACTAATATTTATTCATGTATTGAATGTGGCATAGAATTTGGATTTCTAAGTCCCAAAGAAAATGTGTGAAGATAGGTTTGAGACAGCCTTTCAGCTACTAAAACATTGGGAAATGTACGGTAGGCTATTAATCAGAAAGGCAGATATCAAATAAAATAAAAGGAGGAATGTAGAAAGACATTTATTTCTATTCTTGTTCTGTTGGGCAGATAGGCAAAATGATTTCAAATGTAGCATTGGGTATTGAGCAAGATAAAGAATAAAAGAACGATAAGGGAGTTAAAATCTTCAATGTAAAGCTAAGCAATATACTTCAGAGAAATGAATGGATGGAACAGCTTGTTAACTTCTCAGTGAAATGTAAAGTGTACAGGCATCTGAAAATTACAGAGGAAAGTAATCAAAGCCTGAAGAAAAAAAAAAAAGAATAAAAAAGGCAGTTGAGTAGCATGTAGAGATTTATTATAGTGGTATTTATTTCTGTTTGTGTTAAACCCAGTTTTGTTGCTCTGGCAAAGAGATTATTCTGGAGATCTTATATTGCTGTATAACAGATTGATTAAATTTATGAAACATTTGGAGAATGTTTATAAAGACTTTATGAAAAGACCAGAAAACTTGGAAATGAGCTTCTATGGTTAAAAAAAAAAAAAAAAAAGTCTCTGCAGTGTCAGCCAAGGAGAGAACATCATATTGAACAGCCCCCATGAGATCTTTGGGCCTTGGAGCTGAACCTAGAAAAACCCTGTAAAAAGAATTGTGCAGTAACACTGACACCTTAAAGTAGTTATGTATTTTAGAAGTATTTCCTTTCTCTGAGCTGTGGAAGAATTTCTTAAGATGTTCGGCACAAGCCAATTGAATTACAGAGTCGGTCTCCATTTTGGCTGATCTACATTAGCTTTTCAGACAGGAGACAATATATATTCCAACCACTTATTCTACCTGAAATTTTAATATTCCTTGAAATATCAAAGAGAACAAAGGGTTCAGACTTGTATATTTTAGCTCAGCAATAAGGACTTTAATGTGTTCACAAAAGAAAATATGACTACTGGTAATTTTTTTCGTTTTGAGTTTCTAAGCTTACACAGATGTAATATCAGAACAAGACTACAACTGTAACTGTCTTGTACTGTAATACTTTTAAAGGAACTAAAGTTTTTTATATCATGAGTGAATTGTCAAACTGAATAGAAAATATTTATTTACATGTGTCAGCAAGATTTGCCTAGTGTGAAGCAGGGATGCTATTAGTTCTGCTGAAAGGACATACAGCACTCAAGAACTTGCATCTGAATGTATTAATTTAAATTTTCTAAATGTATCCATATAATTATTTTTGAGTTTTGCATATTTTGCCTTCTATTTACATTCTGCTTTGATCGATGAAACATGCATTTTGTAAGCATTCAGGTACTGGTTCTTTGTCATGTGCATACAGAAATGCAAGGAACTCTAAAGATAGGGAGATTGCTAACATTTTTTTTTTGACTCTTAAAAATAGAGGAATAATTTATTCAGCTGTTGGATGTACTCTGTTTTTGATCTCTTGTCTGTTGATGTTCATGTGTTCTGTCTCATAAACCACTGAGGCTCGTTGGAGCTTTGGCAAGAGCTATCTGCTATAGCTGTCAGAACAGCAAGTCTGGACGAAGCACCATACAGTAATCTGGAGAGGGAGTAAGTGGAAGGCGACAGGGCTGTGGCTCTGATCTTTAAGCAATATTTGAAGCTCTTAGACCTCCATGAATGCAAATCCACTGCTTATGGAGGAAAAGAGGGGAGGGGCATCAGGCAGTGGATACTCAGTAGTATGCCCTGACACAGCCACAGAACAGATTTTGGAGGAATGATTAATTACAGATATAGGAATAAATTAAATTCTAAAAAAAATAAATTATAGGAGTTAAGTGAAGGTGATTGTGTGAAGCTTACTTGATGTCTCTATGGTTTTGGACTTTGATAGAGCAATTAGAGAAGCTGGAGAAGGCAGGGACTAGCCTAGATATTGTAAAATAAAAAACTAGCTGAAGGGGAGATTCCCAAGAAAGAAAACTGACTGGGAGAAATTTTGTGAAGTGCTTCAGGCACGGCTCCAAATGGAGACAACATTTATTATTTTATTTTTGAGAAGTGTTTGTTACGGAAAGTGTCATGCTAGCACAATCAATTTAAAAAAAAAAAGGAATAGAATATCATGCAGGAAAAATAGCAATAACTTATTAGACATGGGAAGAGTACGAATGAATACAAAGCTCCAACCTTTTCGAATTAATAACAAAATCTTGTCAGGACATAAGGAAGGTTTCAAAAAAGATGAATGCAAAGTTAATCTGTTGGATTGATAGGCAAATTTAAGGAAAACTTAGATTTGAAGATTTACACATAGTTCCCATTTTGGAAATTGAGGTCTTCTAAGATGTAGAACAAATTAACTAGAAAAATGGTGGAAGCAGTTATTTTGAGCTCTTAAAATTAGTCAAGAAATGCACCGCAGATTTTTATTATTAACAGGGAAGAAAGCAGAGTGACACAGGTTGTTTTTTTTTTCCCCATCTTGGTTTATTACTCTGGATTGAACATTATTTAGCCATAAAATTGCAACTATCATTTATAGCTTTATGCTTAAAAAGAAAAAATGAAAGAGATGCTCTTTATGTTGTTGAACTATTTTTCCATGCTTGAGTTTATAAAGAAATAAGCCTAAGTCATTAAAGCACTGTTAAAAAAATTAATAAATTTAGAGCACAAGTACAGTGCATTTGTTTCCTTGGAAACATTCTATTGCAATTTCTTTCAGATGAGATGCAGTCATTTTAAGTAGCAAGTATTTAGGAGACCTAATGAATTTGTCTCTGGATGGCATATAAATATGAAAAAAAGCTGTAGAAATTGGTAGAGCTACTTGCACTTCTAGTTTCTATAGAAACAGCCAATACATTGTCATGTACTGGTAGTATTAGAAAGAACAACATAATTAAAATAAGATGATTTATTCAGCGCTTTAGAAAACTAAAGTTATTCTTCTCACAGTCACAGAAATCCTTACTGAATCTGTGGACAAAAAGTTCAAAGAAATATGGTGGGGGTACATTTGTACTTGTGTAATGACATTTGTTTTTAAATGTTGACATTCAGGGGTCCTTTCTTAGTGTGAAGGCACATTTTCTGTGGCTGTACCACACACATGAGCAGTCCTGCTGTGTTTATTTGGAAACCTCATATAATGGTTTCACAGATGAGAATCGTAGACCTGTCTGTGCATACAGTCTTTCCTGGAGCAACTGCTCCTGGAGAGACTGAAATGGGCCAGGAACAAAACATGCCTCCTTCTGGAGCATGAGTATTCAAGTGAGAAGCTGTTGGGGAATAGCCGTTCCAGTTTCAGCCCATTTCTAGACAAATTTTACACCCTCAGCAGCGACCAGTATACTTTAATAAACAAGAATATGAAAGCACAGCAAACTTCTTTATCACAGTTCCCTGCAATGGTTACCTAGGCCTTTCTAACTTACTGTTAGAAGACTTCCTGCACCCCAGATAGCATCTTTGTCTCTCCTGGCGCTCTTCAAGTTTTCACGCTGTGGAATTGGTTGTTCTTGATTTTTTTACGTCTGCAACATCCTGTAGCAAGGATGCTACAGAAAGAAGCATCTCATTCTCAGTGTGTTTTGAAGCTGCCTCCTGCTAGTTTGGAGTCTAAATTCTTATAATGGAAGAAACCGTTCACCTTGTCCGTTCTGCTCAGACTTTATTTCCGATTCTTTCAAATTCCCCTTGGTTGTCTTATTTCTGTACTGAGAAGTCCTTGCTTATTACTCCTCATAGAAAATCCATTCTATATCTCAGATGTTCCTTGTGTGTTTCCTATATACAGATTTCACTTCTTATCCTATTTGAGATGGGGACATAATTTAAAATAAAAATTCTGATGGGAAAATATTTTTTTTCTAATAAATGATTGACACTTTCCATCACAATATTCTTGTGCCTTCTCAAGCAATCTGAAAGTGACTTAAAAAAAACCAGTGTAAATTGTTCATACCTGAAGTCTTATAGATCGATATCAGATTAAGCTCAACCACTTCTTCATTTTAATGAGGCTCCCTTTCCTTTTAATTATTCTCAAGACCCCTTGATAATCTTGAACTGTGTCTGAAAACAAAGCAGTTACAAACAGGAAAAAACTTAAACAGCAAAATAATTTTCTTCAATTACATAAAAAGAAATACAGCAGTCTCATGTTAAAAGACTTTAAAAGAACATAAGACTGTAGCATGCTTGATCTTCTTGTCTGTGTTGTTGTCATGTGTTTTGATTAAAATTGCCATTATAGTTTTCAGATGGAGATCAGAGACATAAATTGAATTTGTCATGTGGTTGTGGTTTTGTTGTGAACATGTAGCTAAAAAGAAAATAATAGTCATCTGCCTCAACACCTTACTCTAGAATAGATAAACACAAATGCCTTGCACTGCAGTAGATAAAAAAGCTTCTATTTTGTGCAAAATAAGCTTGCTTTTAAGTTAAAATGCAATTTTTATTACTAGTAATGGTGTAGTACTGTTTCACAGAGGACACTTAAATCAGTTGCCCATTGCGTAGGTTACCCAACATACCAGCAGGAAGAGGCAGTTTCATGCTAATGCACTCAACCTAAAAAGACAGGACAGGAAGTGCAAGAAAAAATATGGCCATTTTTACAATTTGTAAGCCATGGCACTGACCAATTAAGGGTTTTTTCCATGACCATCCAGATTGACTGTAGTCCTCTTAGATTTGTTTTGAGACCTCATCTCCCGATGCTCAGGGCAATGACTATAAAAGCATGTTTCATTCTCATCACTTGCATAAGCTTGAGGGGCTTTTAGGAGAGTGCAGTGCACATAGGTTGCAGGTGACCAGCACAGAGCTGACGCAAGCCACAGCTTCTGAATAGCTTATGTGAAGGCTTTGAGCTTTCTTGACAAAAATACTAGGCATTGCATGTTCTTTATGCAGAGGAGTATTATAGAACACCCATCTGAAATATACACCTTGAATTCAGCATCACAGCATGCTTTTCAGATCACCAGAACCATAAGAATCTGTTTGAAACTGATTTAATTTGCTTAAATTACCTTTCTTGTCGAATGCCTGCAGCCATGAACTCTTGCCTTAGTGAAGAAGCTTTATTATTATGTTGGATTGTGTTGACACCAGAAACTATTAGGCCTTCCTTTGAAATGATGTCTTTTATGTCCAGAAAATGCTTAAATTGAAGAAGTGGACTGTGGTTTTCCAATGCTTATGGGTGATAAATCTGCAAATAGAAAAAGGGCAAAAGCTGTTATTAACAAACTAAAGCCAGCAGGGTAGGGAAACTGGTACTTTCCCCAAGCAAGTTCCTCAGGCATGTCATGAATTAATTGTCTAAGGTAGAACAAAGCAGGTTTAATTATGAGTGCTTTTCTGAGCAGAGGTGTTGCAATTAGTTATTTTTGAAAGCTATCTTTATGGGAGAATTTAAATACGATGTATATCAAGTTCCTAGCTGCTCTTCAAAATGTTAATTTATTATTCTCTGAGTCAGTTCTTACTATGTGGTTTGAAGATGAAACAGCATAATTTTTCTTAGGTACATATCAAACATATAGAAAAAGATGATATTTTGTACTAATTTTTATAAAGACGGTTTCCTGTTGCAGAGGTAATTGTGTTAGATATCCTATTAAATAACAGACAAGCAAATAATATTTAATCATTAGCAGTGAAAATGTTTAAATTGATAATGGCAGTTTATGTAAGAGGCCAACAGGATTTCAGCAAAAATTAAAAGTATGTGCATGTTACCAACTTCACAGTCTCTTCTTTTTCCTTCCTGTGAGATGCCTGTTGCTCCAAAACCTGTTAAAAATAAGTCCCAAACCTAAACCCTAACCCCTTAACAGTGCTGGACAACAGTGTATGTGTGAATACATACCTATGTACATTTCACAAGTTTTTTTTAAGAAGACAAAGACCCAAAGACTATGTCTGACTTTTCATCTTTAAAATAAGAAAATACTAAAGAATCACTACTGTGAATCATTGTTTGGGACTTTATTATAATTTATTGCTCTATATAATTATTCTTCATTTCGTAGCACCAACTGGCCTTTGTTTCTGCCTCCCTGTCCCTGTTTCTATATGTTTGTGCTGCTCCGTGCTCTGATCTTGCCAACTCTCGGGTTGGGACTTGTCACTTCCGTGAAGGTGCCTGCTGCTAAGTAGCTGCTGCCTTCAGTCTGTTGGGGTGGTAGAACCCTTGAACCTTTTGTGCCCCCTCCTCTCCATTTGACTTTATTTCAGTTCTTCTGCAGTTTCTACAGCTGTCAGGTTTCTGTATGGTTTTCCATTTCTCATTCCAAGCAGCTATTATATTTTGTGGAGTTTTTTTTTAGTTTGGTTTTTTTTTCTTTTAATTTTTGCTCCTTCAAAATAGCTTAATTTTCTACTTTACTAATGAACTATGGACTTCCTTTTATAACTCTGTGAAGAAATAGCTATGCATGGTGATTTCTCCATAGAGAAAGTGGAGGCTATAAATATGCAAATATCACTTTTGGCTTTACAAAGTTTAATTGCTTTGTATATTATGCAGATTCCTAGGCTGAAAATCTGGTGAGAGCAAGTAATGCATTTGTATATTCTCTGTCTTAAAATTGCAGGCAGATTGCTGAAAACTATGCCAGTTTTTTGAGTCTGCAGGTTTACATCTTGTTGATGTTATTACAGGGTGTGTAGGGTGCTTGCATGACTGAGGTTCTTCACTGAATGCAAACATCGTGTTTCTAAACTGTACATTTCACAGAGCCCGTGAAGAGCAATTGGAGCAGCTGCTGCTGCCATCCTTCTCCATGACAAGATCACAGGAAGCAGAGCTGGAAGGGACCTCAGGAGATCATCTAGAATATCGATACCCTAAAGGAGGATCAGCTAGTTCTGAACATTTCCAGTTCAAAATCTATGATGAACAGTCATAGATTTTAGGGCTTGAGGCAAGAAATCAAGAAGTTCTCATGCTGTGTTTGATAATTGAAACAATTTTTCTTTTACTGGTTAAAGTCTAAAACGGAGGTATAATCCAGGATATTTCACTGCAACACCTGAAAATTATGTTTTAAAAAGTGTAAGTGCTTACAGTACCTGTAAAAGATCTGGGCCCTGAAGTCAGTAGTCACATGCTATATGAGGGGTATAAGGTAGGCGCTGAAATGCCTCACAAAGTTGGGAACTGTTTCAGTATAATGCTTCAAGTGTTCTGTCGGCTCTGTTGGTTTCTCTAGTGACGTTAGAGGAAGGACTTACCTCTGAACACTGTTGGAAGTGCAGGCTGCTATGTTTTAGCTATCTTGGAGAGAGAGATATTTAGATATTAATAACTAGGAGTCTTCCAGTGTCCTAGTTTTAAGGATCACCATGTTCAGAGAGATGGATTACTTTGATCTGGCCACCTGCATTGAAGTTTCTCTTCACTGGAGGCAAATCAGAGAAAAATAAAGCAAAAGTATTGATTTGCAAAATTCAAAGTGGACAACATAGATGCAGAATTTCATGAAGAAAGGTGGAAAGAAAGGAAATTAAAATTGTTCATGTATTCCTTAGAATAGTTCAAAATCTCTCTTACTTTTTAAGATCCAACTCACAGGCTGTTAAAATATTCAGAATCCTGTGGCTGAGGACCTGTTTCTGCATGGATCCCACCCACTTTGGTGTAAGTCCTAAAAGAGGATCTAGATTTGGGAACTCTGATGTTTTTGATCTGGGAAGAAGATTTGGGAACTTTGATATTTCCTTTCACATGACAAACTTCTTTAGAGATTGTTCATATGCATTAATTATGTGATAGGAACTAGTGGGTGAGCCACATTACTTACTCTTGAGCCCAGATGTGCTTTGAAGTATTCATGACTCTTTACCTGCATTTTCAGCAGAGTGATAGAAGAAACCTCTGCTTCAGGAGAAGAAGCAGAGACTGCCTTTTGCCAGGACAGTTGGTAGGCAGGTGAGGTGTGGGATTGAATCCCCATAGACCAAGGCAGGATCCTGACTGAGTCTGTAAAGCACTGAACTGTTTTACAGCAGCACCCCTGTCACCTCCATCACTCCCTCGATAGCAGAACTTTAAAAGTGCAAACTCTGCTTGGGTTTCTTTTTTCAGGGGAGGGTGGCAGACCGAATCCTTAATGGGATTGAGATATCTTCTGCAGGGTGAATGGTGTACCTTTCTGCTGAGTACGTCCACATTGGCCTCATGGGCAGTTTCTGACTGAGCATGCAAGCTTTGCGCCCTTGTTGTACAATCCTGACACCAAGGTTTCACCACTTGCAAGTTAAACAATGACACACAGCAGCAAGGGACTGGGAGAGCCTTGAATGATCAAATTTAATCATCCTGTCGTAAACAGTGATTTATAATTCCAGAATGATCAACAAGAATATTCACTTCTGCTGCATCTTTTTTGTACCTACAAGTCCCAAATCCCCACTAACCTAATTACTTTCCTTTCCGTGGCTCTATAACTAGATGAAGATTTTGAGAACAAAAAGACCAAAAAACTTACACTTCTGAAGTTTCCTGGAAGGAGGAAGGAGAGATCCTCAGACTGATCCTGAGAGTGCTCTGAGTTCAATCATAGAATCATAGAATACCAGGTTGGAAGGCACATCAAGGATCATCCGGTCCAACTTTCCATGGCAAAAGCATGGTCTAGACAAGATGGCCCAGCACTCGGTCCAGCCAAATCTTTTTAGAAGTGTCTAATACTGGGGAATCCATGACTTTCCTGGAGAGATTATTCCAATGACTTGTTATTCTCGTTGTGAAAAATTTTCCTTATATGTCCAATCAGAAATCTCCCCAGCAGTAACTTGTACCCATTACCTCTTGTCTTTTCCATGTGAACCCTTGTAAAAAGGGAGTCTCCGTTTTCTTCTTAGCCACCCTTTAAATACTGGAATGTGGTGATAAAGTCTCCCATAAGCCTTCTTTTCTCAAGGCTGAACAAACGTAGTTCTCTCAGCTTTTCCTCATATGGCAAACTTCCCAGTCCTTTGTCATCTTTGTGGCCATTCTCTGGACCCTCTCCAGCCTGTCCACATCTTTTTTTGTATAGCAGGGACCAAAACTGAATGCAGTATTCCAGGTGTGGCCTGACAAGTGCCGAGTAGAGTGGGATAATGACTTCTTTATCTCTGCTGGTGATGCCCTTATTGATGCAATCCAGCATCTGTTGTCTTTCTTTGCTGCAGCAGCACGCTGTTCACTCATATTGAGCCTGTTGTCCACCAGGACCCCCAGGTCCCTCTCCACAGAGTAGCTCCCCAGCCAGGTAGATCCCAGCCTATTCTACACTCCTGGATTATGTTTTCCAAGGTGCAAGACCTTACATTTGTTCTTGTTGAACTTCATTAGGTTCTTGTTAGCCCATTCTTCCAGCCTATCCAGGTCTTCCTGCAGGGTGGCTTTCCCTTCTGAAGTGTCCATTTCCCCATTCAGTTTGGTGTCATCAGCAAACTTCACCAGGGTATGTTTGGTCCCATTATCCAGATCACTTATGAAGATATTAAACAGCGTTGGGCCCAATATAGATCCCTGGGGGACTCCACTTGTGACAGGTCACCAGTTTGAAAAGTAGCTATTGACCACCACCCTTTGGGTCTGGCCCCTCAGCCAGTTCCCCACCCACTACATAGACCACTTGTCTAGACTGTAACCCATCAGTTTCTCAAGGAGAAGGCTGTGGGAAACCATATCGAAAGCCTTGGAGAAATCCAGGTAGACAGTGTCCGTTGCTTGCTCCACATCAACCAAGCAGGTTACTCTGTCATAGAAGGCGATCAGGTTTGTCAAGCATGGTTTTCCCTTGGTGAATCTGTGCTGGCTTTTCCCAGTCATATGCTTCATCTGACTTGTGATAGCCCCCAGGAGGATTTGTTCCATAACTTTCCCAGGGGCTGAAGTAAGACTGATGGGCCTATAACTTCTGGATCCTCCTTTAAGCCCTTCTTGTAGATGGGGGATGACATTAGCCTTCTTCCAGTCTTCTGGGATGTTCCTCAATCTCCACAACTTCCCAAAGGTTATGGAGAGCAGCCTCACAACAATGTCAGCCAGCTCTCTTAACACCCTTGGGTGGATATTGTCAAGGCCCATCTATTTGTAGGAATCAAGCTCCTGTAATAGTTCACGTACCAACTCTTTCTTCACTGATGGTGGGTCTGTGTTTGCATCAACCTGGATTTTTGTTCTCAAGGCCTGGGTTCCAACAGTGCTGGTAAAGACAGAGGTGAAGAAAGTGTTAAGAACCTCTGCCTTTTAAGCATTGTTGGTAACTAATTCACTTCTACTGTCTAACAGTGGGCCAATATGTTCCTTCTGTTTCTGCTTGTTGTTTATATACCTGAAGAATCCTTTCTTGTAGTTTTTGACATCTCTGACCAATTTCTATTTGAGCGGAGCTTTTGCTTTTCAAACTGCATGTCTGCACACCCTGGCAATGCACTTGTAGTTCTCAACGGGTGATCATCTGTTTTTCCATCTCTAGTATGCTTCTCTTTTGTTTTTTAGCAGACTCAGAAGCTCGCAGGTAAGCCAAGGGGGACTCTTGCTCTGCCTGCTTCCCTTGCCTTTAAAGGGAATGAACTGTTTTTGTGCTTCCAGGAGAGTGTTGATGAAAAAATCTCAGCACTCACTAGCTCCTTTGTCCTCCATGGAAGCTTCCCATGTAATCCCTCCCAACTTAGCTCTGACTGAGCTGAAATTTACTCTTCTAAAATCTTTGTCTTAGTACTAACCTTCAGCGTGCTCAGCAGGATCCCAAACTCCACAATATTGTGATCACTGCAGCCAAGGCTATCACTAACTGAGATATTACAAAGCAAGTTTTCTTGCTTTGTGAGTAGCAAGTCCAGCAGTGCCTCATTCCTGGTTGACACATCTAACATTTGTATGAGGAAGAAGTCCTCTATGCGTTCCAGGAACTTGACAGACAACATGTGAGCTACTGTATTGTTCTACCAACAGATGTCTGGGTAGTTGAAGTCACCCATAAGAACCAGGTTCTGTTGACCTGAGGCTTACTTAAGTGACCCAAATATTGCTTCATTTGCCTTATTGTCTTGGTTTGGAGGTCAGTAGCAGATGCCTACTGTAAGATGCCCCTTGGAGGTGATCCCTTTGATATTGACTCAGAGGCATTCGACAGGACTTCCACAATCACCATAGCTGAGTTCTATATATTCAAGTTCTCCTTAACATAGAGCATGACTCCTCTTCCTCTTCTTCCCTGCCTGTCTTTATGAAACAGCCTATAACCATCCATCACGATCTTCCAGTCATGTGAGTTATGCCACCGTGTTGCATTTATTCCTATGATATCATAACTTCCTGACTGAGCGCAGAGCTCCAGTTCCTCCTATTTGTTCCTCAGGCTGCTTGTATTGGTATACACACCCTTCAGGTGGCTGGTCTTCCGGTTCTCATATTGGGAGGCATCTAAGGAGTGTTTGTCGCTGCTTTGGTTGGCCTGGCTTATTCCTCAGTTGGTTGCAATGGCATAGCATTGCCACTTTGGACACTCCCCATGAGTCCTTCAGTTTAAAGCCTGCCTCACCAAGTTGGCCAGCCTGCCACCAAGGATTCCTTTGCCTCTTCTAGGGAATCTAGAAGAGTTCATAAAACAGAAGGGAGTTTGTGTAGACCCAGCTCCACAACGTTGCATTGTCTAAAGTTCTTCCTGGATCTAACTCTATTTCCTTGGCAATTTCTAACAGAATCTTATGTATATATAAATATAACTTATAAATTGTACAAACTGATGCTTGCTTTTATCTCACTTAATTTTCCTGGTTAATTTTTTCCTAATTATTTTCCTGATAGTTATTAATACAAAGAGAGAAAACATAGGTAATCTGTCAAAAAATAACAAACTTTTTTATCCACTAGGTGTTAAGAGTGTACAAAGCTGCAGTACAACAGACTTTGGATATACTCTTTCTCCCTGAAGGAAGAGAATTTCTTACAAGCACAGATGCAGTAAGCCGGGACTCAGCGGATCGTACCATTATTGCATGGGATTTCCAAAGTGCTGCGAAAATCTCCAATCAGATTTTTCATGTAAGATTAACAACTAGTATTGTTTGGGGCATGATTTAGTATTTCATGCTTGTCAGTGTTGTTAAAAAAAGCTTTCTGTAAGATCATTGTGTGATGTATAAAATGCTCTTAATGCAAATTGAGGGCTTGCTTTATTTTTCTATTTTAAAAATGCTTATTCTTAAAAAATGACCTTGAAGACTGATAGGTTTCCTTGTGTTAAAAATATTTACATTTCAGTGCTCATTCACTAACATCTAAACTATATTTAGGCAAGGCCACTGCAGTGTCATTCTAGCTTGCCGGTAGTACGTGGCAGTAGTTGCTATAGTGCCGCGTTTCTTTTCCCACAGTTTTTCATACATTTTTCATCAGCTGCAATGAGCGCTATTGACAAATTGAATTTAACATTTGCTTAGTAATAGCAACCTAATGCCTGCATATAGGTATCTAGTACAGCATAATCACAGAGGCAGAATTTACTTTTATCACTGCAGGTACAGTATTTCTCTCAATAATCTATCCAGGCAAGATATTTAATGGACTAAATTGTCTAGAAAGGCTGATAGCTTCAAAGGAGATTACCAAGGAAGTTGATAGATAATTCCAACTCCCTGGGTCTTTTTTGAAAACCCAAGTCTAATATCCTATGTAATATAATATGATTGGATTGTACATAGATGCTTTTTGGCTGAAATGAACAGTTCTGTACTGACAAGGACATGTAGTTGATGATCTAATGGGATTGTTTCATGTTTAATTTCCAGTTATGTCTTTGTCCAATATTGGATCTATCAACATCTCGGATAGGCAATAGGAAAAAAAAGAAAAAAAAAAAGCTGTGAATATGTAAATGACAGACCAGTCAGTTCAGTATCAAGGAGTAAAAAACAATCAATCAACTTTTTTCCCTTATCCCACGCCAAACAAACAAACAAAGACCCCCCCACCACCCCCAGCCTACCTTCTTACAACTACAGCATCTCTGAAATTAACTTTTTTCCCCCTTTTCTGCACTGTGAGTAAACAAAACTTGGTGATGATTTTGGAAACTGTTCTTCACTTTTCTGAATTTCACCTTTGAACCCTTCAAAGTGGAAGAGAACTCCTGAGCTCTTCAAACAGATTAGATCCCAACAGGACTTGATCTGTTGCTTGTCTGCCTTAACAAATAAATAGTTAAGAGCTCTAAAATAACCCATCACTATAGTATACCCAGCATAACAGCACAGTGCTCCTGCAGATTGTGTTGCACTTTCTGACCTTTTAATGTTAGACCCATTTTCTCCCCAGAAGCATGAAGTTCTTTGCTACGGAGCGCACTCTTAACCAGGCACACTGCCTAACCTGGTTTTGATTTCTGTGCCCAATACCTTACAATACCCAGAACTTCCTTCCCAGTTCATCACTTCCAAAACACACAACAAACCCAGTCTGATGTTCTTCCCAAGGTGTTCAGTGGTCACTGTCAGCCTGGTATCCTTCACATGCAGACGCATCCTACAGCCGAAGCTCTCTTAATTTGTATTCATAGTATCAAAATTCAGCGCTGTGTCTTTAGGTGAAGCTGAAACTAGAAGTTTGGACCTGGTGGAAACCTTGTGAGAGCAGTTGATTTCTGATGCAGTCACCATGCAGAGTTTTGAAAGTAATCTTAATTCAGTCTTAAATAGGAACACTAGAGTAAAGCCAAATGTTATTAATTTTTGCAGATATTTATGAATTTACAGCCAGCAGTACTCTACATGGCAAATCACTGTCATAAAGAACTTCTGACTTAGTAGGCTAGTAATGATCCCTTTTTTTCCTTTTTTTTTTTTTTTTTTAAAGAGTGGGGTGCGGAAAGGGGTCTGTTTAAATGGGATGATTTCTATTTCTGTCAGTGTGGGCAGAACTGAGAAGATGGAGGATTTGAGAACTGTACAAAGTAACATGGAAGGAACAGTATGGCTATGGGGGAAGAGATATGGGAGAAGAGGATTGACTTTCAAATTCAAACTTCAGTTTTCCTTGGGCAGGAAGAGGATGATTGAATGCCATCAGGTTGGAGTTACTTTTCTGCAGGTGTACTGCAGTATAATTACAGTTCAGAGGAAGATGGAATTTTAGTTGGTATCTAGGAAATTGGAGTAGAGATTTGATTTTATATTTGTCTTGGTGTAAGACTTTCAGTGGCTTAGAATGAGTTAAGTATCATTGTATAATGTATACTATGGAGATGACTTATGTATACCTTGCCTTTTATGGTCTTTCAAATATGTCAAAAGGTAACCTGAATCATTTGAACAAATCTTTTGTTTCATACAACAAAACTTTCTTTAAAATTATTTTCAGGAGCGTTACACTTGCCCAAGTCTGACTCTGCACCCAAAGGAGTCTGTGTTTGTTGCTCAGACGAATGGGAACTACATGGCTTTGTTTTCTGCCCAGCGACCTTACCGAATCAACAAAAAGAAAAGATATGAAGGACATAAGGTATCCTTCTTCACAGTAGTGAAGTAGTATCTAAGTCTAGAAGGAAGATAGATAGCAAAGTACCTGTGCTCTTTAATACGTCTGCTAATAGTGTTTGAGTTTAAATCAGTGATAGATATTAATTGGCTTCATTTGCTTTCCCATGTGCCAGTCTATTTTGAATCATATGCACTCTGAAAAAATAGTTATTAGAAGACTTTATGAATACTTAATAGCTTGATTGAATAAGTTTGTGTTATAGCTGTGTCTTAATAAACACCGGGAGAAGTCCTTAGTGTATATTTATTTAAAGATACAATTTTTTTTATACTGTATTCATTTTCAGTATATCACAATGAACTTTTCTAATCAGCATCAGGATTTACACTGTTACTGATTTTCACAGGTGGAAGGATTTGCAGTGGACTGTGAATTTTCTCCAGATGGAACACTTTTGGTCACAGGAAGTTCAGATGGCAAAGTGTTTTTCTACAACTATCATACTGCTAGGATTATTCGCACTTTGTCTGCACATAAAGAAGCATGCGTGAGCGCAATATTTCACCCAGTCTTGCCATCGCTCCTTGCAACATGTGATTGGGCTGGAGAAATCAAGATCTGGCAGTAACAAGCGGAGTTACTTTTCAGGTGTCTCCTGTTAATCTGTCCAAGTTGTAGGAAATAAACCGTGGTATACAATGTGAAATTTTGTTCTGATGTGTTGTAAGCAGGAGAGACTGTTGTCTTGTCTTCTATGACCTCTATTATTAACTGCTTTCATAATGCAGTTAAGATGGTCTTGTGGTTAGGTGCTGAGCAAAGAAGTGGTCTTACTCTCTCCCTCGGCCCTGGTGACAAATTTCTGCCCGTTTTGTGTCAATCTTCTGGTGCTTATCTAGCCCCACACTGGTTTGAGTAGCTAAACTTAAGAAAATAATTGCTCTTTATATGTAGCTTTTCAATGCAACTTTCTTAAACCAGGTTTTATCATAGAATCATTTAGGTTGGAAAAGACCTTTAAGATCATCAAGTCCAACTGTTAACCTGACACTACCAAGTCCACCACTAAACCATGTCCCTAAGCACGACGTCTACGTGTCTTTTGAATACCTCCAGAGATGGTGACAATCGCTTCCCTGGGCAGCCTGTTCCAGTGCTTGACAACGCTTCTGGTGAAGAAATTTTTGCTAATATCCAATCTAAACTTCCCCTGGTGCAACTTGAGACCGTTTCCTCTCATCCTCACCAAAAGCTGGTGAGGACATACTATTTAACGGAGGATGACGTTCAGGTCAATTAATGCCTATTTGATCTTGGGAATTTGTTTTTTTGTGTTTTTTTTTTTTTTTTTTTAAGTAATTTAAAGTAGTTTTCACTAGTTTATCTTTCTGACCTGGTCACTGAAGGGTTAGACAAGCAATAATATAGTCCAAGGCAAAACAGCTTCTATGCACAAGAAGGGGGAAGATTGCAGGGCAGGTAGGACTGCGTCTGTTGGAAATGGATAGCTGTTACCAGCTCAACTTATTGTAAAATGCCTTCTGAGAGTTCCAGGGAAAGGTGTGCCAGATAACTGGAAGCTAATTTTGAAGTCAATAAATTTGTGTTCTTGAAATCCCAGTGTTTAAAATTGAGTTTTAAACTTACATTTACGACTGTGCATAAAGAAAGCAAAACTATGTGTAAATATTTTTAATGAAAAAGTAAACACTTTATTTTATACATGATGTCTGTATTTCACTATTTTACTCCTGTTATTCTTGACAAGTTAGTACTCAAGATTATAATGGAATTGATACTGGGGGGGGGGGGGGGAAAAAACAATTAATATGCTGCCCTAATTGATTGCGAATACAATTGTGTTTCTCCATACTTCTTGGTGTGAAATTGTCATCGTGCGTTTCAATGCAGGGGGTGTTCTTTGACACTCAGACAGGAGCTGGGCTATTCTGCAGCGAATAGAAAATTCATTAGACCATAACTGTGTATTTGCATCTGTATAGGTTGCTTGTAAATGTATTTTAATTTGCATTCCCTGCATTTGTATTGCTTGGTTCTAGAAATCATTATCCATTTTATACATGTGTGTGTGTGTGCATACATATATGTATCACTGAAAAAAATACGTCTATGCATCACATAAACCATATGTATTCCCAACCTTGACTCCACATCAATATGTGCTACCTTGCAGTGAGTGCTATAAGCTTGGCTTGTGTTTGGTCCGATTAGTCTATAAAGATATTTTAACATACACAGGATAATTGTGTTGAGTAAATTGTCTCTGTCATGGAATCCAGAAGTCAGGTATAATAGCAACTTTTCCTCTGTAGCATCTTTTTATCCTTCTGATTTTTTCTTTTTTGCACAAATACAAGGGTTTTTTTATCCGTTTTTCACATACTCAGTTAAAACAGCTTTTTCAGAGAAAAATTTTCAGAACACTCTTGCAAATGGCAGATTTTGAGTAAGTAATGAGCAAAATGTACTCCACTGGTTTGTAGTTTGTGTTCCTTATAGCTTGTAATAAGTAATAAGCCTGTACCAAGGCTGTGGATCCACAGTTATATTGTTTGAAATCTGGACGAAGATATTGTGGCTGTGTGGTTTTAATCGTCTTATCAACAGTTGTGACGGATTTTAACACAGGGCATTAAATTTTAGTGAAGCATACAATGCAGTGCAATTAACTTCCCCCGCCCCCCCCCCCCCCC
Source organism: Cariama cristata (assembly GCF_000690535.1). Classification (NCBI taxonomy): domain Eukaryota; kingdom Metazoa; phylum Chordata; class Aves; order Cariamiformes; family Cariamidae; genus Cariama; species Cariama cristata. The sequence goes on from NW_009595063.1 coordinate 63,457, forward strand.
CAGACTGTTCTTAATTTCTTGCTTCCTTGTTCAACAAGTAACTGTTCAATGAGAGCCTGAATTTTGCACTTCTCTTGACTGTGCCTCTAGCATAGAAGCCAGCCGGACCCTTTAAATGACAACTGGTTCAGTGACTTGATGAGTTACTCCTAATTCAAGCTGTGGGATCTTCATAAATGTCAGAAGGAGTTCAGCTGAAAGTCAATCAATAGTTGCTTATCACTGGGTGGGCTAAATCACAACTCTACAGCGTTTTCTAAGAGGGTGGCTCTGTGTCCTTCTCTCCAGGTACTTTAGTTCAAAATGTGCTATTGCCACTTTAAATTCTCTGGCAACCAGTTGTGTCTATGTGAAGGATGGGCAGCACTGTAGTCTTGCAATGCATCCTGTTATCGCCACAAGAGATGATCTGTCATTTTATTAAATACAGTGCTGAGGAAGGCCTCTGAAATAAATGTGAGCTATGGTAGAAATAGTTTATTGGATGAGGCCCCAGCTTCTGTGAAGACTGCTCTGTATCTGAATGAGCTTTCAGCACGTTCAGCCTCAGCTGAGAGTACCTCTGGATAGAGTGAAAGATCCGAGACAGCAGTCTTTGGGAATCATTGCACATACTGCACAGAAAAATAACTGCATTCTGTAACATTACCCATTGTTGCTTAAGTTTAACTTATGTCCTGAGGCGTGATTCTGGAATCTGGCATTTATCTCTCCTGAAGTTATCTTGCTAGTATATCAATTTTAAACTATTTATAGGAGGGGCAGGAAAAGCTTAAGTTTGATTAAATGTAGTAGAGAAAAATAAAAGAAACTTGAAACAGTGTAATCTTAAAGAATATTAAAATTAGAATTGCATTTGTGTCAGATTTCCAAGATGGCTGGAGTTCTAATTACTTATGAGATCCAGCCAAAGGTTTTATAATGCAATGAAGTTATGTTCACTGCATTATCTTGTTAAAATCTCTCTCTAATATAAAACTGATTAAGGCACAGACTGAAATTTAATCATTGGAAATATTTTAGGATAGTGGTGTCAATTAAGTTTGCATTATAATTCAAAGACAAATTCTTCCTTGTAATCTTATGTAATGAACTGTAATCAAAAAATATCCACATTGCTCCATCATTCTGTAATTACCAAATACTGTTTGGGCTGCAAACAAGAATTATTATGGTCAGATGAAGCTTTTAGAATGTAATGAATTGTTGATTAATTAATTTTATTCAGAAAATCGTAATCTAGAAGATTTTGAATCTTGCTTTAGGAGCACTTCTAGCTTTATATAGAGCTCTCTAGGGCATCGTATATTAGAGCCAAGGCAGAGATCTTCAGCATTTTGAAATGGTCTAGGCTCTGTAGATAAACAAGCCAGATTAATTTTAATCTATTTTGTACTGCACCAAAAAGTAATAATGCCAATCTCTACCACTTTATTATTTGCTAGTGGAGCGTTATTAATTTGGGGTGTCAGAGGATGCAGGCTATTCAACTGTCTTTATCTCAAAAACCTGCTAATTAGCAGACGATTATTAGTATCATTGTGTTCACTCAGCTGAAATACTGTTGGTGAGTCACTCTATATTTCAATAGGCCTAATCACGAAAACAAGGTATGGCACTACAATGGGATGACTCTTTCTGTAGGGGACAGGCAAATGTAAAGCTACAAGACTATGGCGGAACAGAACAAAACAGGAAGATCAAGAAATCAGGGGATCTCAAATCTCCCATTATCATGATATATGGTTTTGGACAGCATTCAACTGAAAATACTTGCTCAGTGTTCTTCAGCTAACCTTGATCTTGTTCTCTTAATCCCAACTCCTAGCCACTGCTCGCATCCTCACCATTTAATTTTCAGTTTTTCTGTCCTTGTTTCAGCACCTTGTCTTCTGCATTTAAATTTATAGTAGTCTATATGCTTACACTACATTATCTTCTCTGCAATAAATTTCATTTTGCTGTGCTCCGACTTGTGGCTTTCAGGCTTTCATTCCAGGTATCATTAGAAATGTAGTCAGAAATCCCAAAGCACTTTGTGCCTTTCTGTTGTCCAGTTTTAATAAGGCTTATTGCTTTTGGGGATTCTCCCCTCTTTCTTAGCCTCTCTTCTGTCTGCTTCTCTTTCTACCTTTGATTACTGCTCTACTGTCTTGCAGACCCTTTCTATTATAGCCGCTCCTACAAGGTGTACCTACATCAATGTTTTAGTTTGTCAGGAGTACACTTTTTGGGAAAAAATAGTAACAAAAAAATCTCCCAGTTATTGCCAATGCTTTGGTTCACGGAACACAAACTGCACTTCTTTGAATGAACCTAAATGAGGAGACATGTTCCAAGACCATATTTAACATGTCTCAGCTGGTGGGACTAGACTGGAGATAGTTTAGGGTATCCCTTCCCCCCCTCAAATGCGTGTAGGTTAGATGCTGCGTTTTCAGAAGTGAGACGAACTCTACGAATTTACTTTTGTTGGGCCTTACTACTTGCTAACGTAAATGTAGCCTCAGGAGTTTCAAAGAGTATTTGGCACTTTCCCCTTTCTTTGATAAATCTCTCACCTATCTCCATGACTCAGCACTCTCTGCAGAGTGGTCACATGTATGTTTTCACACTTGAAAGAGTGGAAATGCAAGAGATTAAATTGACTTATGAAGGAAAAAGAAAGCAATTTTAGACGCACTTGATTTCTAGTGGTAGTATGACAAGCTGGCCCCTGCCCAGAGCTTGATGAATTCTGCCATGTGTGCAGAAAGACTTGAATTGCGACAGAGCGGCCTAGTCTATAATGGGAATGGTGGGTCTCTAGATGGGAGTAGGACTCTCTTTGTGGGCTTTAGGTGGAGGTTTAAAGGAATTAAGCTTATTTACCTCTCTTTCCCAGTCCCTGGATATCCTTCTACACAAGCTTATTTAGAAGCCTACCAGAAAATACCTGCACAGAAATTATAAAGCTTCATCCAAATGTAATTCTCACTACATTTTAACCATTGTGAGTAAATGCCTCTTAAAATCAATCTAAAAACTCTTGCAGAAACTCTTTGGAGAAGGTTGAAGTTCACCAAGGTTGAAAATGCCAGCAGTCCAGACGGCTTCAGGTAGATCCATTTTTCTCCAATTTCCATCAGCAGGGCCACAAAACTCAGGTATTGTTCCTAGTTCTGAGTAAGATTTATACTAACAAATTGTTTGAAGTGCATCCTTAGAAAAGTGATTTATGTAACAACTTGTGCGTAAGTGTACTGTCCCTGGGACGGACTTGGTTACCTTGAGAAAGCAATTTTCTTGTGTTCAGATTGTTACCACTCTTTTATAAGCAAGTAGCAAAGAATTGCCTCAGAGTATCATTTAGGTATATCTTCACTCATGAGCTATGTCATTTTTCATGTTTTACTGCATAACTATCTCCTTTGTTACCTTTCCATTAAGTGATACAGGTAAATTCCAGAGCCCTCCCACCACCTCATGGTGCATAGGAAATTATTTAAGTTGAATATTAGGTAAAGAATGTCATACCTTATAAATCAAATGAGTTATTTTGATTCCTTCCCTTTACTTGCTTTGTTTATCCTTCCTAAGGCAAGCTTTTCTTGTTTCCAAAGAGAATTTCTTATAAGTGAAGATAAAAGATCCATTAGCCCCAGCCAGTATGGATAGTTAATTTGCACATCTTTGCTATTTATTTTAATATATACAATTACTTGAAATACAGAAACCATTTCAAATCATGTACTGCTTTTAGTACAAAAATGAAAATACTTCTTATGCCATTAATATGAAACATGCAATCTGTGAACTGTAGACATGACATAGGCTAATTTTTCTTTATTGTAACCTCAAACAGATAATGTTTTGACCAGATATATGTCCTCTGAATCTGGGCAAAAGCAATGAAGTGAAATCTTGATCATATCCAAAAACTCATTTACAGATCTTTACTTTTCTCAAACATCAAACATGAGAGATTTTTTAAAAACAGTATTCCTAGGAGACAGTAATACTGGTGAGGGAAAAGTCATTGTGTTCCTTCTACAAGTACAAAGGAAGTAACATTTCTGTTAAGTTCACTGGTACTAATCTCAAACTGTCTTCAGTTTGGGTTCTTTCCTAATTTTTAAAGCCTCAGAAACTAAATGGCTATTGGTGAATACTTAGGCAAATCACACCCTAATATAGAAAGATATCGGAGTCATTGCATACTCTCTATAGGATTTGTGGTATGTACTGATCTGAACAGATACAGAAATTATTTATTTTTTATCAAGTGCCATTTGTATATCACAGATCATAAAACAAAGACTAGTACTAAGCCCCCAAAATTCTATAGTCCAAGACTCAATTCTGCAGTGCATTTACGTAGCACTTACATTGAGCATGTGCATAACTTTCTTTAGAGACACACGCCTGGAGCAGACGGGAAGAGCGGCAGCATGTGGTAAGAAGCACAATCTGTGAAAGCTTTGTAGAAAAGTAGGAGATTAGAAGAAAAAGGAAGAATGTCCTTGGAGGATGAGTGGCAATGTCAGGTGAAAAATAGCGTAAGAGAAGATAAGAGAAAGGCGAGATGAGAGCAGAGAAGGATGGATGCAGTTGATCACAGAACATGAGAAGGAGATGTGAAGAGCTTAGTGCTGTTCACAGAAGCATACACAACACGGCTGTATCAGGGAAAGGAATGGGCCCGGCTGTGAAAATGAGGGCAAATGAGAGACATGAATAAAAGAAGCAGGAGGATCTAGTTCTGGGAAGACCTTTAGATTTCAAGAGGGTGGCTGTTTGGGAAGCTTGAGCAGGTTGGGGCTGTGCAAGCTGAAGTTGGTGAAGCTGGGGTAGCACATGCCAGCTGAGCACTGCCTAGGGCAGCAGGCTGGCTGGAGTGCGGAGCGACCTGAGCACAGCCTCCAGTCTTGTCAAAGTCTCAAGCTACTACAGCTAAGGGTAACTCCATGGTCGTTTTCAGATGGGCAGACTTTGCTGTGCTTGTCCTGTGGCCCTGCTAGAGCTGCTGAGCTGCAGTAGACTGGTGACAACCTCTAGCTAACAAATCTGCCTCTCAGCTGGTGTTCCTTGCTCAGGGTGCATTGCCATGCTAGCTAGAGCTGAGATCTTTTCTTTGGCCCATACTGCACCTATCTATAAAAGACAACATAAATTTGCCACAAGTTTGTGATGGTGCTTGTGGGACAACCCTGCAGGACTTTAGTTTTCAATTAGTAAATTCTGGCACTGCTGTAGCAGTCTGGTCACAGCTGCTTCCACATCAGGTGAATTGCAGAATTCACCTGAGAAGCTGAGTGTTTCTTTGGGTAATTGGCATTTTGAGAGCTTTACAGAGAAGGCAGTGGAAACATTGTATCATTATTAAAATAAAGACAACGGTTTGGGGATTCCAGCATCTGATATAATTTACATTTGGACCTCTGGTCTCTACTTCAGAAGTGCAATTTTTAATAATCTTTTTGTTAATGATGTATAGCATGTTTTACTTGTTTTTCAACATACGAGCTGAACTACTACGTTAATTATGCACCTTTAGGGATTTTTGCTATTTGGTGCACTTTGAATGCCCTTCAGAGAGACAGAGGTTTGCAAGTGTGAAGTCTGACAAGATTTCTCTGAGGGAATCGGCAATTTCTCCTCTTACTTTTGCAATTGCTTATATTAAGTTGAATGCTCTCTTTGGTGCAAATGAACTAAATACCACTGGAATAACAGAAGATGTGTCGTTTTTTACAAAATAAAAATATTACTAGGACCTGGAATAAAACACAAGTCTTGGCTTAAATGGTTGCATTTTGGCCGGTACTTCTGAGTCTTTAATACAAATGCTGAGTCCTGCACTTTGATCACAACAACCCCATGCAACGCTACAGACTTGGGGACAAGTGACTGGAAAGCTGCCCGGCAGAGAAAAACCTGGGGGTATTGGTCGACAACTGGCTGAACATGAGCCAGCAGTGTGCCCAGGTGGCCAAGAAGGCCAACAGCATCCTGGCCTGTATCGGAAACAGTGTGGCCAGCAGGACTAGGGAAGTGATCATCCCTTTGTACTCCGTGCTGGTGGGGCCGCACCTCGAATACTGTGTTCAGTTTTGGGCGCCTCACTACAAGAAGGGCATTGAGCTGCAGGAGCATGTCCGGAGAAGAGCGACAAAGC
>NW_009595064.1:0-5431 GCF_000690535.1 Cariama cristata
GGGGCGCTGCCAGGAAGGGGCAGCGTCGCCTTCCTGGTGTCGGTCCTCTTCCCGCTGCTGCTGACTGGGTGTCCGGCCTCCCCCTCCTCTCCGTGGAAAGCACCCGCCTGAAGCCCTGGTGTGGAGACCAGCAACCACAAGAGAAGGAGCTTAAATCGCTGAGGTAGCGAGGAGTGGGACGTGGGGGTACGGCCGTCTTTCCCACATCCCGCCTGGCATTGTGGTGGAGATAGACCTTTTACCGCACCGGGTTGCATGGCTCGGAGCTGGGATTTGTGCCTTTGGCTGTCATGCTAGCAACAGGTAAATTCCCAAGATTGTGATCTGAAATGGAGAAGACCTGGTATCTTGTTCCAAATGGGTAAAACTTGACTTCTGGATTGCCATATGAAATGTCAGAACAGCCCTTGTATTCCAGGGCTTGCTAACATTTTCAAGAAGAAGAATGGTATTGAACAAGGCATTGAATTTTTTAAAAAGTGAAGGCAAGATGTTTAATAGAGAGAAGGATAGTGGTAAAATAGTTTCCTGCATTAAAGTTGCGATAGCAGGTAACTTCTTGACAGGACCAAAAAATAGTACTGAAAAAAGAAGGCAGCACAAGCACAGATATTGGCAAATGGATTTTAGTAAACAGATCACATTGGTAATGCTGTCACAGGAATGGAAAATACAAAATATCTAATACTTTAAAGCAGAAGGCTGCAATCTCTGAGGCATTTATGGGCATTTAATTGTTGTTCTATAGTTCGGATTTCTAGTGAGGCACGGTTTTAGGAAGAAGGCAGTAAAAAGCTAGTGGAATGAAATATGAGCACAACTTTCCTGTGATAAGCTTACTCATATTGCTAAGATAGCAGATCTTATTGAAGAAGGAAGTGTAGATATTTCATAATTGGACATGAATAAAATTTTGAAATGAAACATGGAAATTTTTTAGTAAAACTAGAGAAAGTGGGAATGAGAGAGTAAGGGACTGACTGAAAGAGATGTCCTAAGACATTTTGGAAGAGGTTAACTGGAAAGAGAACTAAGGAATTGTGTGTGGAATGGATATTGTTAATAACTTCTATTTCTGACTTCAGCACTAAATATCACTCTGGGCCAGTTTAATTTGCTGCTAATTCAAGAAGCCGTCAGTTGGTTAGGATTTTGTATAAAAGGAATTAAACTACCATAAAGTTTAGTATATTGATAAGACTTGAAACTCAGCAGTAGAAGTGACTGAGGAGAGCTATCCTATATGTGTGTTAGTTCATCATAGGAGGGTTGAGAGCCACTGAAAACTAATGGATAAAAGGCCGCAGGGTATTAAATAATCTATATGAAGGAGCGTTTAATAAAATGTTGCCCAAGATATTCATGAACTCAAATCATAGTACCAAATGCAGTTGAACATATGCATTGTCACCTAAGCCAATGTAAATTCTCTTTATAGGCTGGGAACTCTGAATTCTTGGGTCTCAAATGTAGCAGTTATTCTCAATAAAAATTTATATAATGAAAAATTTCTGGCACTTTTGTGAAACAAAACAACAAAAAACGTGAATGAGTAGCCAATATTTCGGTTTGTAAATAAAGCCTATGTTTAAGTACATTTGGTTGGATTTTTTTACTTATAACAATTAATTTGCTGGATAGAATTTTATGTGTGGCTTTATAACAGGACTAAGAAAGTGTAAACCAAAACTTTTCAGTTAAGTGAAATAATAACTGAAGTTTGAACATGGTGGAGCGTGCTAATGAAGAAGTTGATTCTTGGCACACTATGTTTCCATAGTGCAGAACACCCTGCAAGATCCCATGTGTAGCCCTCAAATCAGAAAGGTTTTTAAGCCATCTGTGTCATGTCTCAGTCCTTTTCTGCGATGATAGAAAATTGACAACGTTAAAGCCAATTTTACAATTTCAATTTTACAATTTCAAATTTACAATTTTACAATTTCATTCTTTCATTTCATCGTGTTGTAAGCATGATTTTGGTGCTGTCCTCATTTGTTACAGGCTGTGTTGTTTCTAATTATTAATGAAAACATCACCGGTTACAATTCCTACTTTGGTTTCTCTTCTTTGCTTTTCAGGAGTGATAGACTTCTGCATTAAAGTATAGCTCAATCCTATAGTAGCTTTTTTAAATTGTGATTGTTTCAGACAACCTTTTCCGTGATTCCCCACCCCCCCTCCCAGTTCCTTGACGTTTTCAAGCTGAAATTTACTTTTCTTTTTTAATGTCATTTCAGTATTGGAGAATTTTGGTTCTGGTGGTGGTAGATTCTTTTGGTTTTTAAATTGGATATCTTCTTGTAACAGCTGTAAGCTTTCAGATGAAAACACTTGTAAGCTGTGAGATTATCAAGGAATTCATACCCAAGATCCTTCTTACTGGTTCGATCAAAATCTATTTAGTAACTAGGTGTTGTGAAATACAACTTTACATGTATGGTATCATTGTACAGTATTGCTTTTATGTTGTATCAGTGTGATATATAGTTCAGATACAGGTGAGCGGCAATCTGTAATCATTAAATGATCCTGTGTGTGAAGATGTGCGTGGAAGTAAAAGCTTTGAAGGAAACCTCTGTCTGTCTGTTTTCTAATGCACTGTTCCAAACACTGGGCAGTGAGGATGAAAATGACTATCAGTGAGTTGTGCAATTCATTTTATATTGGCCAAGCTTAGCTCTGAATGAGGGAAATATTTGGATGGTAGGGGAAACAAAGCACAACAAAGTATGATGTTAAAAGTGCTGCTTTAAACCTTGGTGTTTCATGACTTCTCACTGCTTCAGTTCTCATTTGTTTTCCTGTTGATGTGTTTACGTCTGTGTTTGCTCTATGACTTTCATGTAGTCACGCAAAACCACTCTTAATCATTCATCACTAGTGAAACAATTTACAGTTGTGTTCCAAGTTTTTAAGAAGCCAATGCTCAGTGAGCAGCTATGTTCACCTCTGTGTGAAAAGGAGTTCCTGCTCTCTTTTCCTTTTCTGTATGTTCCTAACTGGTTCTTGCACTTTTCAGATTCTGTGAGATGATTCCATTTGCAAAGGCATATAGTCTCAATGGAGTTTTTTGGTGGGATTTTTGTTCACTTTTTATTATTCTATTCTTTATTATTATTATTATTTCCCCTGGGTTAATAAATTGAATTGCCTCATGAAGGAATTTGGCAGGTACCAAGCTAGTACCAGTTAAGCAGCAGAAACGTGGCTAGAAGCAGAAAGAAGGGGAGTGAGATCTCCTTTTGGTGGCAGTGAGAGTTCAGGGGTAATTCTGTGAGATTCAATAAACAGATCTGCATCAGCTTCAGAACAAAAATTTCTCATGTTCTTTTTTGCCTTCTGGGCAGGAAAATTTTTCATGGTCATCTGTGGACCAGACAAGTCGTCCTGATAGGCCATCAAGTGGGCACTTCTGTTCAGAAGTGATAGTTAAGTTCTTCGAGTCTTTTAATTATCTTTTTCCCTCCCCCTGCTTTTCCATAGGCTTGTCTTGTTGTTACCATGCAAAGGACAACTTAATGTGCCGTGATGTCTGTGAACAGGTAAGCTTGTTTTAAATTTGGATTATCCCTCAGAGTTGAAATCATGCCTTTAGACAATGATGTAGCAAGATTAGGGTTATGAGCAAATGCTTTTCTGTGCGAATGATATGTGTGATTCATGAGATGTAATATTATTGTTATTTACATGAGATCTTAAAGGTTTAAAACCATAGTCGTCTTTCCTTTCATAGTGGAAAACAGGTTCTACAGAAGTTGAGGAGAAATAGAGATAAAAACCTGAGGTCAGGATTTGGTCAAGAAGTGATAAGCATGTTAGGAAATGGGAGGGGTAAAGGTATTTTACCCAATTTCTGGATCTTGTGCATTTCCAAGTTTTGGGGAATTTAAAATGAAGAACAAGATATTGGTACTGTTCTTTCTTCCTGCCAGTTCTTGTTTCTTAGCTAAGCGTCTGAGATACTCATTATGATACATGGCTGTGTGACTTGAGCAAAAATCTGCTTACTTACTCCGTTCATAAGGTAGTAAGAAAGAGCTGTTTGTGCTGAAGTCAAGCTTGGAAAATATTTTTCCACAACTTACGTTTAGATTTGTACCTTTGGATAGTATGTTGTACAGCTTTGTGTGTGTATTTATATAAATTCATATATATAAAAATTTTACATTGGTAAAGCATACATATACACAGTTTTTATATTAAAATTGTGTCCTTACATCATACCTGCCCCCTTTTCTTGTCTTCATTACCCTCTTCGGGGCTATTCAAGCACTAAACCTGGTTATGATTAAGTTTATGTTTATCCGGGATTGTACTAAGAAAACTTTTCATTTAAATTGCACTTCTCCCTCCTTGATATATTTATAGAATGCAACCAAATCCCCTTTCAGCTTTCATACTGTTAGGCCAAACAAGGAAAAGTCTTACAGTCTCTTTGCATAAGATATTCTCTGAATTCCTATAATTATTCTTGCAGCCCTTCCAGCATAAGTTTATCTCTTTGAATACAGGTAAGCAAAACTGTACATGGTATTATAAACAGAAGTATAGCACTTGGTCTTAAAAATTGCGTTAAAACTTATGTGTAAGTGAAAGAAAGATATCCATTCCTGTATATAAACAAATTTAATCAGCAGTTTTAGTAGCTACATTGAGAGGGCATTTGGAATAATCTGTCCAATTCTTCCTCTAGTTCCATTGGTTTGAAGTTCCTAGTTTATCGTATGAATTCCTTTTAGCCCTTCATGAAAGGCCTTGAGCTTTTTACTGTAAAATTTTATCCCTTTTCTGTTATACTGGTTCTAATTATTGTGTAGAGCTTTCTGTGGTTTTTGTAAGGTATTCCAATCTTGCCTCATCTGGATGATCTCTCGCTACTCAGATAATCAGTATATTCAGAGTCTTGTGGTGAGAGGTCTAGAACAAGTCTAAAGCAAGACTGGCTTCCCTCAAATAGTTACCTTACATCAGGCTAGTAGCATCGTTTTCTGAATGATCCTTTGATATAGGCCAAGAAACTGGCTGAAGGGGCTGTTTACTATTTTTCTACTGATTTTCATGTTCTGTAACTTAACCATTTTATTCAGCACGATTCAAATGCTTTGTCTTTGTTGAATCCAATTTCAAACGCATTATTTGATACTTAGTCCCTTGTCTTAAACATAAAATTTGTAGGATGAAGGTTTACATATGGGGGGGGGACGACGACAACGACTGTAAGGAAACAGAGTTGGCTGAATGATTTGCTTTTTTCTGTCTTTCCAAATGCCTTTTCTAAAATATTTGCTATGCACTTGTTGCCTTGTCTGTACCACCACACTGTACCATCCTGACATGATAATCTATTTAGTGATATAAAAAAACCCCACGCATCTGCTGTGTCTAGCAGGACAGTTTCTGGCACTGGCTGGGGCCGCCACCCATTACA
>NW_009595064.1:5462-9809 GCF_000690535.1 Cariama cristata
CATGTTGGAGGTCTTGACCCAGAGGGAGCTCGAGGAAGTGTCCGTCCAAGTCTTGGGCTGCAGGGAAAGGATGGTGTCTCTCCTTGAGTCAGTGGCACTTAATCTGTGGGAGTCATGCTCTGGTCAGGTTCCTGAACTGTCAGATAAAGAAGCTGAGGGTAGAAGCATTGCCTCAGTGTAAATGGGAGCTAGACAAGCTCTTTGTGGAGAACCTGCAAGGGCAATAGCCTGAACTATGCATCGCGTGGAAAGGAGGATGGCCAGAGGTTATGCTTAGTGGAGACTGCAAGTTTGTGACTCCTGACAGCAGGAAGAAGTTTCTTGGCCTGTCTTTGGATATGCACTTACAGAATAGATTTGGGACCTTTAGAACAGGTGAGGAGCATCAAGCCCAGGGAGCTATCTTGGCCTAATCAACTGGTTGTAAACAGTGCCACCAGGAGAAAAACTCCCTTCTGCAGGGGATGGAGGCACTCATCTGCAGGTGAGACTTGCTGTCTGGTTTTGGGGGCCTCAGATCTAGGATGTTGCAGAAATTGCAAGGATTTTTTGACCCTCAAACTGTTACCCATTGGCTGCTCAGCTGCATGGACACCAGTGATACTGTTGAGGAGACCTTGCATGGGTAAAAGGTAACTACAGCACAGGGGCTAGGGTGAAGGGCACAGGAGACCCAGTGGTGTTCTCCTTGATCCTGCCAGTTAAGGAAAAAGACTTGATTAAGAGTAAGGTATTCAGCTAACTAGTAATTCATCTACTTTAAGTGAGCCCTTTGAAAAAGAATATTTGGATTACAGATTTGTTTGTCAACAAACGTGATTCAAACATCTAATTATTTTGCATTCTTAGTAAGTATTATTCCAAGCTTAGTTTCAGTATCATCTCCTTTTCATGATTATTTGATTAAGGCTGTCAGATACTGTAGTAAGGAATAAGTGGGCCTGTCTTGACATTTTTTTCCTGAGTTTGTTTCTGGGAAGTTTCACAATGATAAGGTTCCTGGCGGCGTTCATCTCTGCACCACTCCAGAGGTCTCTATCCAGATCCTCCTCCAAGCGTAAGAACAGTCCATCCCAGTCCTCAGGAAAACATGTAGATGTTTCAAGAGGCTGGCTCAGCTAAACAGAGAAATCATGAACAAGCTTCAATGCAGAAAGGCAGTATAGAGAAGGTAGAAGCAGGGAAAGGTTATAAAAGACAAATTTAGAAAGTTTGCCCAGGTATGTAAGCTCATCTGGAGTTGAGACTTGGAGATTTTTTTTTCTGTCCCATTGTCTGGTTCGCTAGTAAAGCCATTTACAGTATTGGTTTGACTCCTGTATTATAGCACTTCTAAGTGGCCAACACTTAGACATTGAACTGCTGACTGCAAATCTTTGAGCCCTACTGTCCAGGCAGTTTGTCACCCACCTTGTAGCTCACCCATCCCATCCATGTTTCACCAGTTTGGCTCTAAAGACACTCTGCAAAAACCTTTTTAAAGTCAAGGTAGACAACACCCACTGTTTTTCACTTTGAAAAGAAGATTCCAGTGTTTTCGTTATGGAAAGCTATCAGGCTAAATTCGCCCTTGATATGCCTGCACTGACTGTTCCTGGTCACCTTCATGTCCTTCATACGCCCTGATATGACTTCTGCTAGAATTTGTTCCACAATCTTCCTGCAGCGTGAGATTAGGCTAAACTGCCTGTAATTCCCCAGGTTACCCTTCTTGCCTCTCTAATGAATGTGGTGTTTGTCTTTCTTCAGTCATCAGGAACCTCATCCAATCACCATGGTCTTTCAAAAATGGTAGCAAAGCTGCCTTGCAATGACAATGGCTAGCTTCTCAACATCCTCAGTTGCATCCCATCCAGTCTCATGAACTTCTGGATGTTCAGTTTGCTTAGGTGGTGCTTAACTTGATCTTGCTCTGCTGTGGGTAGTATTTGTTCCCCTGTTAGTTTTGATAGTCCCTTTAACTAGTCTAGGTTTTGTTCATCTTTGTTCCACAAAAATTACTTGTTTCAGGGTTTTTTGGAAGGAGTTTAGTTGCCTGAGGTCATGTAACATGTAGCAGATGGTTAATGAAGTAAATAGAGTTGCATAATATTTTGGTACGTGGGGCAGAAATCCTCTGTGTTTTTCACACTGCCTATTCAATAGAAACTTTTTGATTGAAGTGTTTGAGGAGGAAATTCTCATGTGCTTCTAAATATAAAGATTCCTTCCTCGTAAAAAGTACAACGTATCTGAAACACTATAGAGATATAAAAGAAAATCTTAACTTTGCATTGTTTACATATTAACTTTTAGCCAAAGTTGTCAAAGGGTCGATAGCAGTGAAACTAAAAACGATGAAATCAATTGAAAAAACTATTCAGTGTGTAGTTACATTCTATATGTTTTAAGGTGTGTTTTGTTTCTAACAGATTTTGTCTTCTAAGAGTGATTCCCGTTTGAAGCACTTACTGCAGCGAGCACCGGAGTATTGTCCAGAATCAATGGTAAGGCTTGCTAGTTTTTAATTAAAGAAAACAAAACAACTAATCTTACATTAACAACGTTTTGCTTGCAAAAATAAGGTTTTTAAATTACTTGTATTTTATTTACTCACTGAGTTTTGAGCTGGTAGAACATGTGTGTATGTCTTGAAGCTTTTTCTTCCTTGTTATGAGGACTAGAAAAATTCTTATGATGAGATTTGATCCTCAAAGTAGGATTTTTTTTTTTTCCTTTTTTGTGAAGCCATCATCTGTTACTGTACTTGCAATGGGATAGGACTTTACTATTTTGCTCAGTGTCCTGCTTGCATAAGCTGTGAAATGCAATGAAAATCTGACCTATGTTGAAAAAAATTGTGCGGGGTGATTGGATGTTGATGGTAGCGACTGAAATTAGATCGTGTATTCCAGCTTGTGTATGGGACAAAGCTGTGACGTCTTGATTGGGCTAAGGCAAGGAGACCCTGGTAGCTGCTCCAAGTGGCTTATGGCCGTATCTGGCAAACTGAAGTGATGCTTTTATTGGATAAGTAAGATTATGGTGTCCTAAAAGTTCTCTAGTGTATCACTAAAAAAATAATGTAATCTGCTCCCTGTCTTAGAGATGATCTAATCAGGGAAGAGATAATGGGTATCATTCAGATTGTAAATTCTGGAGTCTTATTTCTTGGCAACTTAGAATATCTTAACACATTTGCTATCAGAAAGGTCTGCTTTCTTCTTGTAATTTTTGTTACTTCTAAATAGTATCAATACTGTTCCCAGCTAGCCTAAAACATATACTCAGCTTGAATGGGCAATGTGTAGGAATAGTAAATCTGAGAATAACATTTTATAAGCAGCTTTGCAAGAGTGTTTTTGCTTATAGGTCCTTTCCTCCTGTGTGTCGAAAGTATGTTTTTTCTACGTTTTGTTTCTGTGGATCATCAGCTCTAGGGTCTTGGAAAGTTACAGACAGCTGGTGGTATGAGTAAAACCTATGGTATGAAAACGTATTGAAGTGGTGAATAGCATTTGTTTTGATACTGCTTTTCTCTATCTTTTGTTCCCTGATAGGAAGAGTAGGATCTATCTATATAGTAGAAGAGTGCATTTTTAGAAGACAGGATTGGAGCATGTCTGAAAGGGGGAAAAACGGTTGACACAATGATTTATTTTTTTTTTAACTCCCAATTACCAGCTTTATAAATGGCAAGTTTACTGTCCAGTGTGTATCTTAAATTAATATCGCTGAACTGGTAATATTTATAAACTTTTGTAAAAGACATGTAGATATAAAATAGTTAACAGTTCAACTTAATACCATATTTGCTGTTTTCAGATATCACCTGTGTTTGGAGAGGTGTTCTAGTGACATTCCACAGATGAGCGGATGGGTTATGAATTTAATCAGATAGTCTATTTTCTGGAGCGCTGGTTGCAAACATTGTATTGTCTATATTCTTTCAGGTAATGTGATGGAAAGGGTATTGCTTGGTATTACGTAATACAGTAACTGCCAACACAAGAGGCCACTTTATCTTAGAGTCATACAATCATTTAGATTGGAAAAGATCCTTAAGATCATTGAGTCCAACCGTTAACCTTCTCATTAAATAAAGGAAGTGAGCTGAATCAATGGGGTGGAACTAGTAGAAGCAGCAGCTCTTTTCCCTTTTCTTTTGAGCTGACTTTGACTCTTACCTAGGTGGGAAACTCCCACAGATACAGAGTAGGACAGTTTTAGATCATTAGATACGCATCCATTGCAACTTTAGAATTAATTCCTGTGATGACAGCATCATTACATGATAATAAGGGTTGCTGTTTCAGTGTGATTGAATTGGACTTTTTGTTTTGTTTTAAAGAACATATTCAACACTCT